>NW_027065570.1:0-21490 GCF_032884065.1 Artemia franciscana | reverse complement strand
TCGAGGGTAATAGCTACGTATGTTGAAAAAATGAAGATATTAGACTATTTTATGATTGCAAATGGTAAAGAATGTGATTAAAGGCTCTTTTCCTATTTCAAAAGTTTTAGTTTTCGAGGGTAATAGCTACGTATGTTGAAAAAATGAAGATATTAGACTATTTTATGATTGCAAATGGTAAAGAATGTGATTAAAGGCTCTTTTCCTATTTCAAAAGTTTTAGTTTTCGAGGGTAATAGCTACGTCTGTGAAAAAATGAAGATATTAGACTATTTTATGATTGCAAATGGTAAAGAATGTGATTAAAGGCTCTTTTCCTATTTCAAAAGTTTTAGTTTTCGAGGGTAATAGCTACGTATGTTGAAAAAATGAAGATATTAGACTATTTTATGATTGCAAATGGTAAAGAATGTGATTAAAGGCTCTTTTCCTATTTCAAAAGTTTTAGTTTTCGAGGGTAATAGCTACGTATGTTGAAAAAATGAAGATATTAGACTATTTTATGATTGCAAATGGTAAAGAATGTGATTAAAGGCTCTTTTCCTATTTCAAAAGTTTTAGTTTTCGAGGGTAATAGCTACGTCTGTTGAAAAAATGAAGATATTAGACTATTTTATGATTGCAAATGGTAAAGAATGTGATTAAAGGCTCTTTTCCTATTTCAAAAGTTTTAGTTTTCGAGGGTAATAGCTACGTATGTTGAAAAAATGAAGATATTAGACTATTTTATGATTGCAAATGGTAAAGAATGTGATTAAAGGCTCTTTTCCTATTCAAAAGTTTTAGTTTTCGAGGGTAATAGCTACGTATGTTGAAAAAATGAAGATATTAGACTATTTTATGATTGCAAATGGTAAAGAATGTGATTAAAGGCTCTTTTCCTATTTCAAAAGTTTTAGTTTTCGAGGGTAATAGCTACGTATGTTGAAAAAATGAAGATATTAGACTATTTTATGATTGCAAATGGTAAAGAATGTGATTAAAGGCTCTTTTCCTATTTCAAAAGTTTTAGTTTTCGAGGGTAATAGCTACGTATGTTGAAAAAATGAAGATATTAGACTATTTTATGATTGCAAATGGTAAAGAATGTGATTAAAGGCTCTTTTCCTATTTCAAAAGTTTTAGTTTTCGAGGGTAATAGCTACGTATGTTGAAAAAATGAAGATATTAGACTATTTTATGATTGCAAATGGTAAAGAATGTGATTAAAGGCTCTTTTCCTATTTCAAAAGTTTTAGTTTTCGAGGGTAATAGCTACGTATGTTGAAAAAATGAAGATATTAGACTATTTTATGATTGCAAATGGTAAAGAATGTGATTAAAGGCTCTTTTCCTATTTCAAAAGTTTTAGTTTTCGAGGGTAATAGCTACGTATGTTGAAAAAATGAAGATATTAGACTATTTTATGATTGCAAATGGTAAAGAATGTGATTAAAGGCTCTTTTCCTATTTCAAAAGTTTTAGTTTTCGAGGGTAATAGCTACGTCTGTGAAAAAATGAAGATATTAGACTATTTTATGATTGCAAATGGTAAAGAATGTGATTAAAGGCTCTTTTCCTATTTCAAAAGTTTTAGTTTTCGAGGGTAATAGCTACGTATGTTGAAAAAATGAAGATATTAGACTATTTTATGATTGCAAATGGTAAAGAATGTGATTAAAGGCTCTTTTCCTATTTCAAAAGTTTTAGTTTTCGAGGGTAATAGCTAGGTCTGTGAAAAAATGAAGATATTAGACTATTTTATGATTGCACATGGTAAAGAATGTGATTAAAGGCTCTTTTCCTATTTCAAAAGTTTTAGTTTTCAAGGGTAATAGCTACGTATGTTGAAAAAATGAAGATATTAGACTATTTTATGATTGCAAATGGTAAAGAATGTGATTAAAGGCTCTTTTCCTATTTCAAAAGTTTTAGTTTTCGAGGGTAATAGCTACGCATGTGGAAAAAATGAAGATATTAGACTATTTTATGATTGCAAATGGTAAAGAATGTGATTAAAGGCTCTTTTCCTATTTCAAAAGTTTTAGTTTTCGAGGGTAATAGCTGTCTGTGAAAAAATGAAGATATTAGACTATTTTATGATTGCAAATGGTAAAGAATGTGATTAAAGGCTCTTTTCCTATTTCAAAAGTTTTAGTTTTCGAGGGTAATAGCTACGTATGTTGAAAAAATGAAGATATTAGACTATTTTATGATTGCAAATGGTAAAGAATGTGATTAAAGGCTCTTTTCCTATTTCAAAAGTTTTAGTTTTCGGGGTAATAGCTACGTATGTTGAAAAAATGAAGATATTAGACTATTTTATGATTGCAAATGGTAAAGAATGTGATTAAAGGCTCTTTTCCTATTTCAAAAGTTTTAGTTTTCGAGGGTAATAGCTACGTATGTTGAAAAAATGAAGATATTAGACTATTTTATGATTGCAAATGGTAAAGAATGTGATTAAAGGCTCTTTTCCTATTTCAAAAGTTTTAGTTTTCGAGGGTAATAGCTACGTATGTTGAAAAAATGAAGATATTAGACTATTTTATGATTGCAAATGGTAAAGAATGTGATTAAAGGCTCTTTTCCTATTTCAAAAGTTTTAGTTTTCGAGGGTAATAGCTACGTATGTTGAAAAAATGAAGATATTAGACTATTTTATGATTGCAAATGGTAAAGAATGTGATTAAAGGCTCTTTTCCTATTTCAAAAGTTTTAGTTTTCGAGGGTAATAGCTACGTATGTTGAAAAAATGAAGATATTAGACTATTTTATGATTGCAAATGGTAAAGAATGTGATTAAAGGCTCTTTTCCTATTTCAAAAGTTTTAGTTTTCGAGGGTAATAGCTACGTATGTTGAAAAAATGAAGATATTAGACTATTTTATGATTGCAAATGGTAAAGAATGTGATTAAAGGCTCTTTTCCTATTTCAAAAGTTTTAGTTTTCGAGGGTAATAGCTACGTATGTTGAAAAAATGAAGATATTAGACTATTTTATGATTGCAAATGGTAAAGAATGTGATTAAAGGCTCTTTTCCTATTTCAAAAGTTTTAGTTTTCGAGGGTAATAGCTACGTATGTTGAAAAAATGAAGATATTAGACTATTTTATGATTGCAAATGGTAAAGAATGTGATTAAAGGCTCTTTTCCTATTTCAAAAGTTTTAGTTTTCGAGGGTAATAGCTACGTATGTTGAAAAAATGAAGATATTAGACTATTTTATGATTGCAAATGGTAAAGAATGTGATTAAAGGCTCTTTTCCTATTTCAAAAGTTTTAGTTTTCGAGGGTAATAGCTACGTCTGTGAAAAAATGAAGATATTAGACTATTTTATGATTGCAAATGGTAAAGAATGTGATTAAAGGCTCTTTTCCTATTTCAAAAGTTTTAGTTTTCGAGGGTAATAGCTACGTATGTTGAAAAAATGAAGATATTAGACTATTTTATGATTGCAAATGGTAAAGAATGTGATTAAAGGCTCTTTTCCTATTTCAAAAGTTTTAGTTTTCGAGGGTAATAGCTACGTATGTTGAAAAAATGAAGATATTAGACTATTTTATGATTGCAAATGGTAAAGAATGTGATTAAAGGCTCTTTTCCTATTTCAAAAGTTTTAGTTTTCGAGGGTAATAGCTACGTATGTTGAAAAAATGAAGATATTAGACTATTTTATGATTGCAAATGGTAAAGAATGTGATTAAAGGCTCTTTTCCTATTTCAAAAGTTTTAGTTTTCGAGGGTAATAGCTACGTATGTTGAAAAAATGAAGATATTAGACTATTTTATGATTGCAAATGGTAAAGAATGTGATTAAAGGCTCTTTTCCTATTTCAAAAGTTTTAGTTTTCGAGGGTAATAGCTACGTATGTTGAAAAAATGAAGATATTAGACTATTTTATGATTGCAAATGGTAAAGAATGTGATTAAAGGCTCTTTTCCTATTTCAAAAGTTTTAGTTTTCGAGGGTAATAGCTACGTATGTTGAAAAAATGAAGATATTAGACTATTTTATGATTGCAAATGGTAAAGAATGTGATTAAAGGCTCTTTTCCTATTTCAAAAGTTTTAGTTTTCGAGGGTAATAGCTACGTATGTTGAAAAAATGAAGATATTAGACTATTTTATGATTGCAAATGGTAAAGAATGTGATTAAAGGCTCTTTTCCTATTTCAAAAGTTTTAGTTTTCGAGGGTAATAGCTACGTCTGTGAAAAAATGAAGATATTAGACTATTTTATGATTGCAAATGGTAAAGAATGTGATTAAAGGCTCTTTTCCTATGTCAAAAGTTTTAGTTTTCGAGGGTAATAGCTACGTATGTTGAAAAAATGAAGATATTAGACTATTTTATGATTGCAAATGGTAAAGAATGTGATTAAAGGCTCTTTTCCTATTTCAAAAGTTTTAGTTTTCGAGGGTAATAGCTAGGTCTGTGAAAAAAATGAAGATATTAGACTATTTTATGATTGCACATGGTAAAGAATGTGATTAAAGGCTCTTTTCCTATTTCAAAAGTTTTAGTTTTCAAGGGTAATAGCTACGTATGTTGAAAAAATGAAGATATTAGACTATTTTATGATTGCAAATGGTAAAGAATGTGATTAAAGGCTCTTTTCCTATGTCAAAAGTTTTAGTTTTCGAGGGTAATAGCTACGCATGTGGAAAAAATGAAGATATTAGACTATTTTATGATTGCAAATGGTAAAGAATGTGATTAAAGGCTCTTTTCCTATTTCAAAAGTTTTAGTTTTCGAGGGTAATAGCTTTGTCTGTGGAAAAAATGAAGATATCAGACTATTTTATGATTGCAAATGGTAAAGAATGTGATTAAAGGCTCTTTTCCTATTTCAAAAGTTTTAGTTTTCGAGGGTAATAGCTACGTATGTTGAAAAATGAAGATATTAGACTATTTTATGATTGCAAATGGTCAAGAATGTGATTAAAGGCTCTTTTCCTATTTCAAAAGTTTTAGTTATCGGGGTAATAGCTACGTATGTTGAAAAAATGAAGATATTAGACTATTTTATGATTGCAAATGGTAAAGAATGTGATTAAAGGCTCTTTTCCTATTTCAAAAGTTTTAGTTTTCGAGGGTAATAGCTAGGTATGTTGAAAAAATGAAGATATTAGACTATTTTATGATTGCAAATGGTAAAGAATGTGATTAAAGGCTCTTTTCCTATTTCAAAAGTTTTAGTTTTCGAGGGTAATAGCTACGTATGTTGAAAAAATGAAGATATTAGACTATTTTATGATTGCAAATGGTAAAGAATGTGATTAAAGGCTCTTTTCCTATTTCAAAAGTTTTAGTTTTCGAGGGTAATAGCTACGTATGTTGAAAAAATGAAGATATTAGACTATTTTATGATTGCAAATGGTAAAGAATGTGATTAAAGGCTCTTTTCCTATTTCAAAAGTTTTAGTTTTCGAGGGTAATAGCTACGTATGTTGAAAAAATGAAGATATTAGACTATTTTATGATTGCAAATGGTAAAGAATGTGATTAAAGGCTCTTTTCCTATTTCAAAAGTTTTAGTTTTCGAGGGTAATAGCTACGTATGTTGAAAAAATGAAGATATTAGACTATTTTATGATTGCAAATGGTAAAGAATGTGATTAAAGGCTCTTTTCCTATTTCAAAAGTTTTAGTTTTCGAGGGTAATAGCTACGTATGTTGAAAAAATGAAGATATTAGACTATTTTATGATTGCAAATGGTAAAGAATGTGATTAAAGGCTCTTTTCCTATTTCAAAAGTTTTAGTTTTCGAGGGTAATAGCTACGTATGTTGAAAAAATGAAGATATTAGACTATTTTATGATTGCAAATGGTAAAGAATGTGATTAAAGGCTCTTTTCCTATTTCAAAAGTTTTAGTTTTCGAGGGTAATAGCTACGTATGTTGAAAAAATGAAGATATTAGACTATTTTATGATTGCAAATGGTAAAGAATGTGATTAAAGGCTCTTTTCCTATTTCAAAAGTTTTAGTTTTCGAGGGTAATAGCTACGTATGTTGAAAAAATGAAGATATTAGACTATTTTATGATTGCAAATGGTAAAGAATATAATTAAAGGCTCTTTTCCTATTTCAAAAGTTTTAGTTTTAGGGTAATAGCTACGCATGTTGAAAAAATGAAGATATTAGACTATTTTATGATTGCAAATTGTAAAGAATGTGATTAAAGGCTCTTTTCCTATTTCAAAAGTTTTAGTTTTCGAGGGTAATAGCTACGTATGTTGAAAAAATGAAGATATTAGACTATTTTATGATTGCAAATGGTAAAGAATGTGATTAAAGGCTCTTTTCCTATTTCAAAAGTTTTAGTTTTCGAGGGTAATAGCTACGTATGTTGAAAAAATGAAGATATTAGACTATTTTATGATTGCAAATGGTAAAGAATGTGATTAAAGGCTCTTTTCCTATTTCAAAAGTTTTAGTTTTCGAGGGTAATAGCTACATATGTTGAAAAAATGAAGATATTAGACTATTTTATGATTGCAAATGGTAAAGAATGTGATTAAAGGCTCTTTTCCTATTTCAAAAGTTTTAGTTTTCGAGGGTAATAGCTACGTATGTTGAAAAAATGAAGATATTAGACTATTTTATGATGGCAAATGGTAAAGAATGTGATTAAAGGCTCTTTTCCTATTTCAAAAGTTTTAATTTTCGAGGGTAATAGCTAGGTCTGTTGAAAAAATGAAGATATTAGACTATTTTATGATTGCAAATGGTAAAGAATTTGATTAAAGGCTCTTTTCCTATTTCAAAAGTTTTAGCTTTCGAGGGTCATAGCTACGTATGTTCAAAAAATGAAGATATTAGACTATTTTATGATTGCAAATGGTAAAGAATGTGATTAAAGGCTCTTTTCCTGTGTCAAAAGTTTTAGTTTTCGAAGGTAATAGCTACGTATGCTGAAGGAATGAAGATATTAGACTATTTTATGATTGCAAATGGTAAAAGAATGTGATTAAAGGCTCTTTTCCTATTTCAAAAGTTTTAGTTTTCGAGGGTAATAGCTATGTCTGTGGAAAAAATGAAGATATTAGACAATTTTATGACTGCACATAGTAAAGAATGTGATTAAAGGCTCTTTTCCTATGTCAAAAGTTTTAGTTTTCGAGGGTAATAGCTACGTATGTTGAAAAAATGAAGATATTAGACTATTTTATGATTGCAAATGGTAAAGAATGTGATTAAAGGCTCTTTTCCTATGTCAAAAGTTTTAGTTTTTGAGGGTAATAGCTACGTATGTTGAAAAAATGAAGATATTAGACTATTTTATGATTGCAAATGGTAAAGAATGTGATTAAAGAATGTGATTAAAATGAAGAAATTAACTAAAATAAACAGAAATTATTACGTATATGAGGGGGTTCGCCCACTCGTCAACACCTCGCTCTTTGCGCTAAAGTTTTTTTGTAGTATCAAAAGAGCTTTTTGTTCTAGTTAAATAACCTTGGTGATTCAGGGGTCATTCTAAAAAAAAATTGGAATAAAATTCAAACTTTAGCGTAAAGAGCGAGGTATTAGCGAGAGGGTGAACCCCCCTCATATGCGTAATAATTTCTGTTCGTTTTAAGTGTTAATGTTGCTCCTTACTTTCAGCTAAAAAAACTTGTTTTTTTTATTTATTTCAAAACTAGATTCCTGTGAATGTCGTACTGTGAGCTAGCAATATGAGACGAATGAATATACGAATTAGGTTCTGTTTCAAAATTCAAAAGTTAATACTTTACTTTGAAAATCCCGCAGTTTTTCAATGAACACAAATGTCGATGTCTTTGCATTGCTTGTTTTCTCTTTACAAGCCAGCTGTGCTTACCATAGGAGGAATAAAACCTTTTAAACTATTATAAGTGAAGTCGCTCGACAGAAAAATTAGATAAATCCTGCACTCCCCAAACCGAAAAAAAAATCTAAAACTCAGAAATGGGGGGGGGGATATGGCCCTGCAAAAATTAAGATTTACTATGAAATTGTTTAATAGTTCAAACTTCATTGGAAAAAAGAAAAGTATATTGAGCTATTGACATTCCGGTTTCTCCTAGAAAACCTTTAAATTCCTTAAAGAGGACATACAAATTCTTCGACATTCGACACTGAATGAGTGTATGTTCCGTCATAAATTCTTAAAGGAAATACCAGATAGAGGGTCGACAAGACCCCTTCCTCTTTAAGCTGATCAGGATCAGGTGACAATGTCACCAAATATTGCATATCACTTTTGACGGGGGCATTTTACTTTTCTTTTTTATTTCTGTCAGAAATCTGTTGCATTTAGCGAGAGAATCATTATTTGAGCTTTGAACCTCTTGATATCCATATCAAAGAGCTCCTTGAATTCTTTTTGGATTGTGCTATGGCCAAAACAACTTCAGATACTTAGTCTTACTCTAATTACTTTTTATTCTGTTTTTTGTTCTAGCTTAATCAATAATGCTCAGTATGAGTGCATACGCACTTTACTAAGGAGGTGGAGGACCTTCAATAAGATTCCGGAAGGGAGATTAAGGTTTAAAAATCTTTGTTTAAAGGAATTTCTACATTTAGTCGAAACTGTATTTGTTTTTTCAAGGATGTGTCACCTTTGCACTACGTAAGGCCTCTACTTTGTTTCGTACCGAATCAATTTTCGGTTTTGGTTTCACTGCATTTTTTCTTCACTGAAATTAAAGGTCTTTGACAAGGCTAGAATACGCTCACTTTTCCATTAAAAAAGCTGGCAATCAAACACTTCATGGTAAGGAACTGTATGTTGAAAAAATGAAAATATTAGACAATTTTATGATTGCACATGGTAAAGAATGTGATTAAAGGCTCTTAACCTATTTCAAAAGTTTTAGTTTTCAAGGGTGATAGCTACGTATGTTGAAAAATGAAGATATTAAACTATTTTATGATTGCAAATGGTAAAGAATGTGATTAAAGGCTCTTTTCCTATGTCAAAAGTTTTAGTTTTCGAGGGTAATAGCTACGTATGTTGAAAAAATGAAGATATTAGACTATTTTATGATTGCACACGGTAAAGAATGTGATTAAAGGCACTTTTCCTATTTCAAAAGTTTTAGTTTTCGAGGGCAATAGCTTTGTGTATGGAAAAAATGAAGATATTAGACAATTTTATGATTGCACATGGTAAAGAATGTGATTAAAGGCTCTTTTCCTATTTCAAAAGTTTTAGTTTTCGAGGGTAATAGCTACGTATGTTGAAAAAATGAAGATATTAGACTATTTTATGATTGCAAATGGTTAAGAATGTGATTAAAGGCTCTTTTCCTATTTCAAAAGTTTTAGTTTTCGAGGGTAATGGCTTTGTCTGTGGAAAAAATGAAGATATTAGACTATTTTATGATTGCACATGGTAAAGAATGTGATTAAAGGCTCTTTTCCTATTTCAAAAGTTTTAGTTTTCGAGGGTAATAGCTACGTATGTTGAAAAAATGAAGATATTAGACTATTTTATGATTGCAAATGGTAAAGAATATGATTAAAGGCTCTTTTCCAATTTCAAAAGTTTTAGTTTTCGAGGGTAATAGCTACGTATGTTGAAAAAATGAAGATATTAGACTATTTTATGATTGCAAATGGTAAAGAATGTGATTAAAGGCTCTTTTCCTATGTCAAAAGTTTTAGTTTTCGAGGGTAATAGCTACGTATGTTGAAAAAATGAAGATATTAGACTATTTTATGATTGCAAATGGTAAAGAATGTGATTAAAGGCTCTTTTCCTATTGTCAAAAGTTTTAGTTTTCGAGGGTAATAGCTTTGTCTGTGGAAAAAATGAAGATATTAGACTATTTTATGATTGCAAATGGTAAAGAATGTGATTAAAGGCTCTTTTCTATGTCAAAAGTTTTAGTTTTCGAGGGTAATAGCTACGTATGTGAAAAAATGAAGATATTAGACTATTTTATGATTGCAATGGTAAAGAATGTGATTAAAGGCTCTTTTCCTATGTCAAAAGTTTTAGTTTTCGAGGGTAATAGCTACGTATGTTGAAAAAATGAAGATATTAGACTATTTTATGATTGCAAATGGTAAAGAATGTGATTAAAGGCTCTTTTCCTATTTCAAAAGTTTTAGTTTTCGGGGGTAAGAGCTACGTATGTTGAAAAAATGAAGATATTAGACTATTTTATGATTGCAAATGGTAAAGAATGTGATTAAAGGCTCTTTTCCTATGTCAAAAGTTTTAGTTTTCGAGGGTAATAGCTATGTCTGTGGAAAAAATGAAGATATTAGACTATTTTATGATTGCAAATGGTAAAGAATGTGATTAAAGGCTCTTTTCCTATTTCAAAAGTTTTAGTTTTCGAGGGTAATAGCTACGTATGTTGAAAAAATGAAGATATTAGACTATTTTATGATTGCAAATGGTAAAGAATGTGATTAAAGGCTCTTTTCCTATTTCAAAAGTTTTAGTTTTCGAGGGTAATAGCTACGTATGTTGAAAAAATGAAGATATTAGACTATTTTATGATTGCAAATGGTAAAGAATGTGATTAAAGGCTCTTTTCCTATTAAAAAGTTTTAGTTTTCGAGGGTAATAGCTATGTCTGTGGAAAAAATGAAGATATTAGACTATTTTATGATTGCAAATGGTAAAGAATGTGATTAAAGGCTCTTTTCCTATTTCAAAAGTTTTAGTTTTCGAGGGTAATAGCTACGTATGTTGAAAAAATGAAGATATTAGACTATTTTATGATTGCAAATGGTAAAGAATGTGATTAAAGGCTCTTTTCCTATTTCAAAAGTTTTAGTTTTCGAGGGTAATAGCTATGTTGTTGGAAAAAATGAAGATATTAGACTATTTTATGATTGCAAATGGTAAAGAATGTGATTAAAGGCTCTTTTCCTATTTCAAAAGTTTTAGTTTTCGAGGGTAATAGCTACGTATGTTGAAAAAATGAAGATATTAGACTATTTTATGATTGCAAATGGTAAAGAATGTGATTAAAGGCTCTTTTCCTATTTCAAAAGTTTTAGTTTTCGAGGGTAATAGCTACGTAGTTGAAAAAATGAAGATATTAGACTATTTTATGATTGCAAATGGTAAAGAATGTGATTAAAGGCTCTTTTCCTATTTCAAAAGTTTTAGTTTTCGAGGGTAATAGCTACGTATGTTGGAAAAAATGAAGATATTAGACTATTTTATGATTGCAAATGGTAAAGAATGTGATTAAAGGCTCTTTTCTATTGTCAAAAGTTTTAGTTTTCGGGGTAATAGCTACGTATGTTGAAAAAATGAAGATATTAGACTATTTTATGATTGCAAATGGTAAAGAATGTGATTAAAGGCTCTTTTCCTATGTCAAAAGTTTTAGTTTTCGAGGGTAATAGCTACGTATGTTGAAAAAATGAAGATATTAGACTATTTTATGATTGCAAATGGTAAAGAATGTGATTAAAGGCTCTTTTCCTATTTCAAAAGTTTTAGTTTTCGAGGGTAATAGCTACGTATGTTGAAAAAATGAAGATATTAGACTATTTTATGATTGCAAATGGTAAAGAATGTGATTAAAGGCTCTTTTCTTATGTCAAAAGTTTTAGTTTTCGAGGGTAATAGCTACGTATGTTGAAAAAATGAAGATATTAGACTATTTTATGATTGCAAATGGTAAAGAATGTGATTAAAGGCTCTTTTCCTATGTCAAAAGTTTTAGTTTTCGAGGTAATAGCTACGTATGTTGAAAAAATGAAGATATTAGACTATTTTATGATTGCAAATGGTAAGAATGTGATTAAAGGCTCTTTTCCTATTTCAAAAGTTTTAGTTTTCGAGGGTAATAGCTACGTATGTTGAAAAAATGAAGATATTAGACTATTTTATGATTGCAAATGGTAAAGAATGTGATTAAAGGCTCTTTTCCTATTTCAAAAGTTTTAGTTTTCGAGGGTAATAGCTACTGTGGAAAAAATGAAGATATTAGACTATTTTATGATTGCAAATGGTAAAGAATGTGATTAAAGGCTCTTTTCCTATTTCAAAAGTTTTAGTTTTCGAGGGTAATAGCTACGTATGTTGAAAAAATGAAGATATTAGACAATTTTATGATTGCAAATGGTAAAGAATGTGATTAAAGGCTCTTTTCCTATTTCAAAAGTTTTAGTTTTCGAGGGTAATAGCTACGTAGGTTGAAAAAATGAAGATATTAGACTATTTTATGATTGCAAATGGTAAAGAATGTGATTAAAGGCTCTTTTCCTATGTCAAAAGTTTAGTTTTCGAGGTAATAGTTACGTATGTTGAAAAAATGAAGATATTAGACAATTTTATGATTGCACATGGTAAAGAATGTGATTAAAGGCTCTTTTCCTATTCCAAAAGTTTTAGTTTTCGAGGGTAATAGCTACGTATGTTGAAAAAATGAAGATATTAGACTATTTTATGATTGCACATGGTAAAGAATGTGATTAAAGGCTCTTTTCCTATTTCAAAAGTTTTAGTTTTCGAGGGTAATAGCTACGTATGTTGAAAAAATGAAGATATTAGACTATTTTATGATTGCACATGGTAAAGAATGTGATTAAAGGCTCTTTTCCTATTTCAAAAGTTTTAGTTTTCGAGGGTAATAGCTACGTATGTTGAAAAAATAAGATATTAGACTATTTTATGATTGCAAATGGTAAAGAATGTGATTAAAGGCTCTTTTGCTATTTCAAAAGTTTTAGTTTTCGAGGGTAATAGCTAGGTCTGTGGAAAAAATGAAGATATTAGACTATTTTGTCAAAAGTTTAATTTTCGAGGGTAATAGCTATGTCTGTGGAAAAAATGAAGATATTAGACTATTTTATGATTGCAATGGTAAAGAATGTGATTAAAGGCTCTTTTCCTATTTCAAAAGTTTTAGTTTTCGAGGGTAATAGCTATGTCTGTGGAAAAAATGAAGATATTAGACTATTTTATGATTGCATATGGTAAAGAATGTGATTAAAGGCTCTTTTCCTATTTCAAAAGTTTTAGTTTTCGAGGTAATAGCTACGTATGTTGAAAAAATGAAGATATTAGACTATTTTATGATTGCAAATGGTAAAGAATGTGATTAAAGGCTCTTTTCCTATTTCAAAAGTTTTAGTTTTCGAGGGTAATAGCTACGTATGTTGAAAAAATGAAGATATTAGACTATTTTATGATTGCACATGGTAAAGAATGTGATTAAAGGCTCTTTTCCTATTTCAAAAGTTTTAGTTTTCGAGGGTAATAGCTACGTATGTTGAAAAAATGAAGATATTAGACTATTTTATGATTGCAAATGGTAAAGAATGTGATTAAAGGCTCTTTTCCTATTTCAAAAGTTTTAGTTTTCGAGGGTAATAGCTACGTATGTTGAAAAAATGAAGATATTAGACTATTTTATGATTGCAAATGGTAAAGAATGTGATTAAAGGCTCTTTTCCTATTTCAAAAGTTTTAGTTTTCGAGGGTAATAGCTGCGTATGTTGAAAAAATGAAGATATTAGACTATTTTATGATTGCACATGGTAAAGAATGTGATTAAAGGCTCTTTTCCTGTTTCAAAAGTTTTAGTTTTCGAGGGTAATAGCTACGTATGTTGAAAAAATGAAGATATTAGACAATTTTATGATTGCAAATGGTAAAGAATGTGATTAAAGGCTCTTTTCCTGTTTCAAAAGTTTTAGTTTTCGAGGGTAATAGCTACGTATGTTGAAAAAATGAAGATATTAGACAATTTTATGATTGCAAATGGTAAAGAATGTGATTAAAGCTCTTTTCCTATTTCAAAAGTTTTAGTTTTCGAGGGTAATAGGTACGTATGTTGAAAAAATGAAGATATTAGACTATTTTATGATTGCAAATGGTAAAGAATGTGATTAAAGGCTCTTTTCCTATGTCAAAACTTTTAGTTTTCGAGGGTAATAGCTACGTATGTTTAAAAAATGAAGATATTAGACTATTTTATGATTGCAAATGGTAAAGAATGTGATTAAAGGCTCTTTTTCTATTTCAAAAGTTTTAGTTTTCGAGAGTAATAGCTACGTATGTTGAAAAAATGAAGATATTAGACTATTTTATGATTGCACATGGTAAAGAATGTGATTAAAGGCTCTTTTCCTGTTTCAAAAGTTTTAGTTTTCGAGGGTAATAGCTACGTATGTTGAAAAAATGAAGATATTAGACAATTTTATGATTGCACATGGTAAAGAATGTGATTAAAGGCTCTTTTCCTGTTTCAAAAGTTTTAGTTTTCGAGGGTAATAGCTACGTATGTTGAGAAAATGAAGATATTAGACTATTTTATGATTGCAAATGGTAAAAAATGTGATTAAAGGCTCTTTTCCTATGTCAAAAGTTTTAGTTTTCGAGGGTAATAGCTACGTATGTTGAAAAAATGAAGATATTAGACTATTTTATGATTGCACATGGTAAAGAATGTGATTAAAGGCTCTTTTCCTATTTCAAAAGTTTTAGTTTTCGAGGGTAATAGCTACGTATGTTGAAAAAATGAAGATATTAGACTATTTTATGATTGCACATGGTAAAGAATGTGACTAAAGGCTCTTTTCCTATTTCAAAAGTTTTAGTTTTCGAGGGTAATAGCTATGTCTGTGGAAAAAATGAAGATATTAGACTATTTTATGATTGCACATGGTAAAGAATGTGATTAAAGGCTCTTTTCCTATTTCAAAAGTTTTAGTTTTCGAGGGTAATAGCTACGTATGTTGAAAAAATGAAGATATTAGACTATTTTATGATTGCAAATGGTAAAGAATGTGATTAAAGGCTCTATTCCTATTTCAAAAGTTTTAGTTTTCGAGGGTAATAGCTATGTCTGTCGAAAAAATGAAGATATTAGACAATTTTATGATTGCACATGGTAAAGAATGTGATTAAAGGCTCTTTTCCTGTTTCAAAAGTTTAATTTTCGAGGGTAATAGCTACGTATGTTGAGAAAATGAAGATATTAGACTATTTTATGATTGCAAATGGTAAAAAATGTGATTAAAGGCTCTTTTCCTATGTCAAAAGTTTTAGTTTTCGAGGGTAATAGCTACGTATGTTGAAAAAATGAAGATATTAGACTATTTTATGATTGCACATGGTAAAGAATGTGATTAAAGGCTCTTTTCCTATTTCAAAAGTTTTAGTTTTCGAGGGTAATAGCTACGTATGTTGAAAAAATGAAGATATTAGACTATTTTATGATTGCACATGGTAAAGAATGTGACTAAAGGCTCTTTTCCTATTTCAAAAGTTTTAGTTTTCGAGGGTAATAGCTATGTCTGTGGAAAAAATGAAGATATTAGACTATTTTATGATTGCACATGGTAAAGAATGTGATTAAAGGCTCTTTTCCTATTTCAAAAGTTTTAGTTTTCGAGGGTAATAGCTACGTATGTTGAAAAAATGAAGATATTAGACTATTTTATGATTGCAAATGGTAAAGAATGTGATTAAAGGCTCTATTCCTATTTCAAAAGTTTTAGTTTTCGAGGGTAATAGCTATGTCTGTCGAAAAAATGAAGATATTAGACAATTTTATGATTGCACATGGTAAAGAATGTGATTAAAGGCTCTTTTCCTATTTCAAAAGTTTTAGTTTTCGAGGGTAATAGCTACGTATGTAAAAAAAATGAAGATATTAGACTATTTTATGATTGCAAATGGTAAAGAATGTTATTAAAGGCTCTTTTCCTATGTCAAAAGTTTTAGTTTTCGAGGGTAATAGCTACGTATGTTGAAAAAATGAAGATATTAGACTATTTTATGATTGCAAATGGTAAAGAATGTGATTAAAGGCTCTTTTCCTATTTCATTCTTTACCATTTGCAATCATAAAATAGTCTAATATCTTCATTTTTTCAACATACGTAGCTATTACCCTCGAAAACTAAAACTTTTGAAATAGGAAAAGAGCCTTTAATCACATTCTTTACCATTTGCAGTCATAAAATAGTCTAATATCTTCATTTTTTCAACATACGTAGCTATTACCCTCGAAAACTAAAACTTTTGAAATAGGAAAAGAGCCTTTAATCACATTCTTTACCATGTGCAATCATAAAATAGTCTAATATCTTCATTTTTTCAACGTACGTAGCGATTACCCTCGAAAACTAAAACTTTTGAAATAGGAAAAGAGCCTTTAATCACATTCTTTACAATTTGCAATCATAAAATAGTCTAATATCTTCATTTTTTCAACATACGTAGCTATTACCCTCGAAAACTAAAACTTTTGAAATAGGAAAAGAGCCTTTAATCACATTCTTTACCATGTGCAATCATAAAATAGTCTAACATCTTCATTTTTTCCACAGACATAGCTATTACCCTCGAAAACTGATACTTTTGACATAGGAAAAGAGCCTTTAATCACATTCTTTACCATTTGCAATCATAAAATAGACTAATATCTTCATTTTTTCAACATACGTAGCTCTTACCCTCTAAGACTAAAACTTTTGAAATAGGAAAAGAGCCTTTAATCACATTCTTTACCATGTGCAATCATGAAATAGTCTAATATCTTCATTTTTTCCACAGACATAGCTTTTACCCTCGAAAACTAAAACTTTTGACATAGGTAAAGAGCCTTTAATCACATTCTTTACAATTTGCAATCATAAAATAGTCTAATATCTTCATTTTTTCCACAGACCTAGCTATTACCCTCGAAAACTAAAACTTTTGAAATAGGAAAAGAGCCTTTAAACACATTCTTTACCATTTGCAATCATAAAAGAGTCTAATATCTTCATTTTTTCAACATATGTAGCTATTACCCTCGAAAAGTAAAACTTTTGAAATAGGAAAAGAGCCTTTAATCACATTCTTTACCATGTGCAATCATAAAATAGTCTAATATCTTCATTTTTTCAACATACGTAGCAATTACCCTCGAAAACTAAAACTTTTGAAATAGGAAAAGAGCCTTTAATCACATTCTTTACCATTTGCAATCATAAAATAGTCTAACATCTTCATTTTTTCAACATACGTAGCTATTACCCTCGAAAACTAAAACTTTTGACATAGGAAAAGAGCCTTTAATCACATTCTTTACCATTTGCAATCATAAAATAGTCTAATATCTTCATTTTTTCAACATACGTAGCTATTACCCTCGAAAACTAAAACTTTTGAAACAGGAAAAGAGCCTTTAATCACATCCTTTACCATGTGCAATCATAAAAATGTCTGATATCTTCATTTTTTCCACAGACATAACTATTACCCTCGAAAACTAAAACTTTTGACATAGGAAAAGAGCCTTTAATCACATTCTTTACCATTTGCAATCATAAAATAGTCTAATATCTTCATCTTTTCAACATACGTAGCTCTTACCCTCTAAAACTAAAACTTTTGAAATAGGAAAAGAGACTTTAATCACATTCTTTACCATGTGCAATCATAAAATAGTCTAATATCTTCATTTTTTCCACAGACATAGCTATTACCCTCGAAAACTAAAACTTTTGACATAGGTAAAGAGCCTTTAATCACATTCTTTACCATTTGCAATCATAAAATAGTCTAATATCTTCATTTTTTCAACATACGTAGCTATTACCCTCGAAAACTAAAACTTTTGAAATAGGAAAAGAGCCTTTAATCACATTTTTTACCATTTGCAATCATGAAATAGTCTAATATCTTCATTTTTTCAACATACGTAGCTCTTACCCTCTAAAACTAAAACTTTTGAAATAGGAAAAGAGCCTTTAATCAGATTCTTTACCATGTGCAATCATAAAATAGTCTAATATCTTCATTTTTTCCACAGACATAGCTATTACCCTTGAAAACTAAAACTTTTGACATAGGAAAAGAGCCTTTAATCACATTCTTTACAATTTGCAATCATAAAATAGTCTAATATCTTCATTTTTTCCACAGACATAGCTATTACCCTCGAAAACTAAAACTTTTGAAATAGGAAAAGAGCCTTTAATCACATTCTTTACCATTTGCAATCATAAAATAGTCTAATATCTTCATTTTTTCAACATACGTAGCTATTACCCGCGAAAACTAAAACTTTTGAAATAGGAAAAGAGCCTTTAATCACATTCTTTACCATTTGCAATCATGAAATAGTCTAATATCTTCATTTTTTCAACATACGTAGCTCTTACCCTCTAAAACTAAAACTTTTGAAATAGGAAAAGAGCCTTTAATCAGATTCTTTACCATGTGCAATCATAAAATAGTCTAATATCTTCATTTTTTCCACAAACATAGCTATTACCCTCGAAAACTAAAACTTTTGACATAGAAAAAGAGCCTTTATTCACATTCTTTACAATTTGCAATCATAAAATAGTCTAATATCTTCATTTTTTCCACAGACATAGCTATTACCCTCGAAAACTAAAACTTTTGAAATAGGAAAAGAGCCTTTAATCACATTCTTTACCATTTGCAATCATAAAATAGTCTAATATCTTCATTTTTTCAACATACGTAGCTATTACCCTCGAAAACTAAAACTTTTGACATAGGAAAAGAGCCTTTAATCACATTCTTTACCATTTGCAATCATAAAATAGTCTAATATCTTCATTTTTTCAACATACGTAGCTATTACCCTCGAAAACTAAAACTTTTGACATAGGAAAAGAGCCTTTAATCACATTCTTTACCACTTGCAATCATAAAATAGTCTAATATCTTCATTTTTTCAACATACGTAGCTATTACCCTCAAAAACTAAAACTTTTGACATAGGAAAAGAGCCATTAATCACATTCATTACCATTTGCAATCATAAAATAGTCTAATATCTTCATTTTTTCAACATACGTAAGCTATTACCCTCGAAAACTAAAACTTTTGAAATAGGAAAAGAGCCTTTAATCACGTTCTTTACCATTTGCAATCATAAAATAGTCTAATATCTTCATTTTTTCAACATACGTAGCTATTACCCCCGCGAAAACTAAAACTTTTGAAATAGGAAAAGAGCCTTTAATCACATTCTTTACCATTTGCAATCATGAAATAGTCTAATATCTTCATTTTTTCAACATACGTAGCTCTTACCCTCTAAAACTAAAACTTTTGAAATAGGAAAAGAGCCTTTAATCAGATTCTTTACCATGTGCAATCATAAAATAGTCTAATATCTTCATTTTTTTCCACAGAACTAGCTATTACCCTCGAAAACTAAAACTTTTGAAATAGGAAAAGAGCCTTTAATCACATTCTTTACCATTTGCAATCATAAAATAGTCTAATATCTTCATTTTTTCAACATACGTAGCTATTACCCTCGAAAACTAAAACTTTTGAAATAGGAAAAGAGCCTTTAATCACATTTTTTACCATTTGCAATCATAAAATAGTCTAATATCTTCATTTTTTTCAACATACGTAGCTATTACCCTCGAAAACTAAAACTTTTGACATAGGAAAAGAGCCTTTAATCACATTCTTTACCATGTGCAATCATAAAAATGTCTGATATCTTCATTTTTTCAACATACGTAGCTATTACCCTCGAAAACTAAAACATTTGAAATAGGAAAAGAGCCTTTAATCACATTCTTTACCATGTGCAATCATAAAATAGTCTAATATCTTCATTTTTTCAACATACGTAGCTATTACCCTCGAAAACTAAAACTTTTGACATAGGCAAAGAGCTTGCAATCATAAAATAGTCTAATATTTTCATTTTTTCAACATACGTAGCTATTACCCTCGAAACTAAAACTTTTGACATAGGAAAAGAGCCTTTAATAACATTCTTTACCATTTGCAATCATAAAATAGTCTAATATCTTCATTTTTTCAACATACGTAGCTAATACCCTCGAAAACTAAAACTTTTGAAATAGGAAAAGAGCCTTTAATCACATTCTTTACCATGTGCAATCATAAAATTGTCTAATATCTTCATTTTTTCGACAGACATAGCTATTACCCTCGAAAACTAAAACTTTTGAAATAGGAATAGAGCCTTTAATCACATTCTTTACCATTTGCAATCATAAAATAGTCTAATATCTTCATTTTTTCAACATACGTAGCTATTACCCTCGAAAAGTAAAACTTTTGACATAGGAAAAGAGCCTTTAATCACATTCTTTACCATTTGCAATCATAAAAAGTCTAATATCTTCATTTTTTCAACATACGTAGCTATTACCCTCGAAAACTAAAACTTTTGAAATAGGAAAAGAGCCTTTAATCACATTCTTTACCATTTGCAATCATAAAATAGTCTAATATCTTCATTTTTTCAACATACGTAGCTATTACCCTCGAAAACTAAAACTTTTGAAATAGGAAAAGAGCCTTTAATCACATTCTTTACCATGTGCAATCATAGAATAGTCTAATATCTTAATTTTTTCAACGTACGTAGCGATTACCCTCGAAAACTAAAACTTTTGAAATAGGAAAAGAGCCTTTAATCACATTCTTTACCATTTGCAATCATAAAATAGTCTAATATCTTCATTTTTTCAACATACGTAGCTATTACCCTCGAAAACTAAAACTTTTGAAACAGGAAAAGAGCCTTTAATCACATTCTTTACCATGTGCAATCATAAAATAGTCTAACATCTTCATTTTTTTCCACAGACATAGCTATTACCCTCGAAAACTGAAACTTTTGACATAGGAAAAGAGCCTTTAATCACATTCTTTACCATTTGCAATCATAAAATAGTCTAATATCTTCATTTTTTTCAACATACGTAGCTCTTACCCTCAAAAACTAAAACCTTTGAAATAGGAAAAGAGCCTTTAATCACATTCTTTACCATGTGCAATCATAAAATAGTCTAATATATTCATTTTTTCCACAGACATAGCTATTACCCTCGAAAACTAAAACTTTTGACATAGGTAAAGAGCCTTTAATCACATTTTTTACAATTTGCAATCATAAAATAGTCTAATATCTTCATTTTTTCCACAGACCTAGCTATTACCCTCGAAAACTAAAACTTTTGAAATAGGAAAAGAGCCTTTAAACACATTCTTTACCATTTGCAATCATAAAATAGTCTAATATCTTCATTTTTTCAACATACGTAGCTCTTACCCTCTAAAACTAAAACTTTTGAAATAGGAAAAGAGCCTTTAATCACATTCTTTACCATGTGCAATCATAAAATAGTCTAATATCTTCATTTTTTCCACAGACATAGCTATTACCCTTGAAAACTAAACTTTTGACATAGGAAAAGAGCCTTTATTCACATTCTTTACAATTTGCAATCATAAAATAGTCTAATATCTTCATTTTTTCCACAGACATAGCTATTACCCTCGAAAACTAAAACTTTTGAAATAGGAAAAGAGCCTTTAATCACATTCTTTACCATTTGCAATCATAAAATAGTCTAATATCTTCATTTTTTCAACATACGTAGCTATTACCCGCGAAAACTAAAACTTTTGAAATAGGAAAAGAGCCTTTAATCACATTCTTTACCATTTGCAATCATGAAATAGTCTAATATCTTCATTTTTTCAACATACGTAGCTCTTACCCTCTAAAACTAAAACTTTTGAAAGT
>NW_027065569.1:0-21501 GCF_032884065.1 Artemia franciscana | reverse complement strand
GAACAGTGTTGATATTAGGGAAGAAATTACCTGATATTATATAACAGGGAAAGATATTAGGGATACTAGTTGATATTTTTTGACATTGGAACAGTGTTGATATTAGGGAAGAAATTACCTGATATTATATAACAGGGAAAGATATTAGGGATACTAGTTGATATTTTTTGACATTGGAACTGTGTTGATATTAGGGAAGAAATTACCTGATACTATATAACAGGGAAAGATATTAGGGATACTAGTTGATATTTTTTGACATTGGAACAGTGTTGATATTAGGGAAGAAATTACCTGATATTATATAACAGGGAAAGTTATTAGGGATACTAGTTGATATTTTTTGACATTGGAACAGTGTTGATATTAGGGAAGAAATTACCTGATATTATATAACAGGGAAAGATATTAGGGATACTAGTTGATATTTTTTGACATTGGAACAGTGTTGATATTAGGGAAGAAATTACCTGATATTATATAACAGGGAAATATATTAGGGATACTAGTTGATATTTTTTGACATTGGAACAGTGTTGATATTAGGGAAGAAATTACCTGATATTATATAACAGGGAAAGTTATTAGGGATACTAGTTGATATTTTTTGACATTGGAAACGTGTTGATATTAGGGAAGAAATTACCTGATATTATATAACAGGGAAAGTTATTAGGGATACTAGTTGATATTTTTTGACATTGGAACAGTGTTGATATTAGGGAAGAAATTACCTGATATTATATAACAGGGAAAGTATATTAGGGATACTAGTTGATATTTTTTGACATTGGAACAGTGTTGATATTAGGGAAGAAATTACCTGATATTATATAACAGGGAAAGATATTAGGGATACTAGTTGATATTTTTTGACATTGGAACAGTGTTGATATTAGGGAAGAAATTACCTGATATTATATAACAGGGAAAGTTATTAGGGATACTAGTTGATATTTTTTGACATTGGAACAGTGTTGATATTAGGGAAGAAATTACCTGATATTATATAACAGGGAAAGTTATTAGGGATACTAGTTGATATTTTTTGACATTGGAACAGTGTTGATATTAGGGAAGAAATTACCTGATATTATATAACAGGGAAAGTTATTAGGGATACTAGTTGATATTTTTTGACATTGGAACAGTGTTGATATTAGGGAAGAAATTACCTGATATTATATAACAGGGAAAGATATTAGGGATACTAGTTGATATTTTTTGACATTGGAACAGTGTTGATATTAGGGAAGAAATTACCTGATATTATATAACAGGGAAAGTTATTAGGGATACTAGTTGATATTTTTTGACATTGGAACAGTGTTGATATTAGGGAAGAAATTACCTGATATTATATAACAGGGAAAGTTATTAGGGATACTAGTTGATATTTTTTGACATTGGAAACAGTGTTGATATTAGGGAAGAAATTACCTGATATTATATAACAGGGAAAGATATTAGGGATACTAGTTGATATTTTTTGACATTGGAACAGTGTTGATATTAGGGAAGAAATTACCTGATATTATATAACAGGGAAAGTTATTAGGGATACTAGTTGATATTTTTTGACATTGGAACAGTGTTGATATTAGGGAAGAAATTACCTGATATTATATAACAGGGAAAGATATTAGGGATACTAGTTGATATTTTTTGACATTGGAACAGTGTTGATATTAGGGAAGAAATTACCTGATATTATATAACAGGGAAAGATATTAGGGATACTAGTTGATATTTTTTGACATTGGAACAGTGTTGATATTAGGGAAGAAATTACCTGATATTATATAACAGGGAAAGTTATTAGGGATACTAGTTGATATTTTTTGACATTGGAACAGTGTTGATATTAGGGAAGAAATTACCTGATATTATATAACAGGGAAAGTTATTAGGGATACTAGTTGATATTTTTTGACATTGGAACAGTGTTGATATTAGGGAAGAAATTACCTGATATTATATAACAGGGAAAGATATTAGGGATACTAGTTGATATTTTTTGACATTGGAACAGTGTTGATATTAGGGAAGAAATTACCTGATATTATATAACAGGGAAAGATATTAGGGATACTAGTTGATATTTTTTGACATTGGAACAGTGTTGATATTAGGGAAGAAATTACCTGATATTATATAACAGGGAAAGATATTAGGGATACTAGTTGATATTTTTTGACATTGGAACAGTGTTGATATTAGGGAAGAAATTACCTGATATTATATAACAGGGAAAGATATTAGGGATACTAGTTGATATTTTTTGACATTGGAACAGTGTTGATATTAGGGAAGAAATTACCTGATATTATATAACAGGGAAAGATTATTAGGGATACTAGTTGATATTTTTTGACATTGGAACAGTGTTGATATTAGGGAAGAAATTACCTGATATTATATAACAGGGAAATATATTAGGGATACTAGTTGATATTTTTTGACATTGGAACAGTGTTGATATTAGGGAAGAAATTACCTGATATTATATAACAGGGAAAGATATTAGGGATACTAGTTGATATTTTTTGACATTGGAACAGTGTTGATATTAGGGAAGAAATTACCTGATATTATATAACAGGGAAAGTTATTAGGGATACTAGTTGATATTTTTTGACATTGGAACAGTGTTGATATTAGGGAAGAAATTACCTGATATTATATAACAGGGAAAGTTATTAGGGATACTAGTTGATATTTTTTGACATTGGAACAGTGTTGATATTAGGGAAGAAATTACCTGATATTATATAACAGGGAAAGATATTAGGGATACTAGTTGATATTTTTTGACATTGGAACAGTGTTGATATTAGGGAAGAAATTACCTGATATTATATAACAGGGAAAGATATTAGGGATACTAGTTGATATTTTTTGACATTGGAACAGTGTTGATATTAGGGAAGAAATTACCTGATATTATATAACAGGGAAAGTTATTAGGGATACTAGTTGATATTTTTTGACATTGGAACAGTGTTGATATTAGGGAAGAAATTACCTGATATTATATAACAGGGAAAGTTATTAGGGATACTAGTTGATATTTTTTGACATTGGAACAGTGTTGATATTAGGGAAGAAATTACCTGATATTATATAACAGGGAAAGTATATTAGGGATACTAGTTGATATTTTTTGACATTGGAACAGTGTTGATATTAGGGAAGAAATTACCTGATATTATATAACAGGGAAAGATATTAGGGATACTAGTTGATATTTTTTGACATTGGAACAGTGTTGATATTAGGGAAGAAATTACCTGATATTATATAACAGGGAAAGATATTAGGGATACTAGTTGATATTTTTTGACATTGGAACAGTGTTGATATTAGGGAAGAAATTACCTGATATTATATAACAGGGAAAGATATTAGGGATACTAGTTGATATTTTTTGACATTGGAACAGTGTTGATATTAGGGAAGAAATTACCTGATATTATATAACAGGGAAATATATTAGGGATACTAGTTGATATTTTTTGACATTGGAACAGTGTTGATATTAGGGAAGAAATTACCTGATATTATATAACAGGGAAAGATATTAGGGATACTAGTTGATATTTTTTGACATTGGAACAGTGTTGATATTAGGGAAGAAATTACCTGATATTATATAACAGGGAAAGATATTAGGGATACTAGTTGATATTTTTTGACATTGGAACAGTGTTGATATTAGGGAAGAAATTACCTGATATTATATAACAGGGAAAGATATTAGGGATACTAGTTGATATTTTTTGACATTGGAACAGTGTTGATATTAGGGAAGAAATTACCTGATATTATATAACAGGGAAAGATATTAGGGATACTAGTTGATATTTTTTGACATTGGAACAGTGTTGATATTAGGGAAGAAATTACCTGATATTATATAACAGGGAAAGTTATTAGGGATACTAGTTGATATTTTTTGACATTGGAACAGTGTTGATATTAGGGAAGAAATTACCTGATATTATATAACAGGGAAAGTTATTAGGGATACTAGTTGATATTTTTTGACATTGGAACAGTGTTGATATTAGGGAAGAAATTACCTGATATTATATAACAGGGAAAGATATTAGGGATACTAGTTGATATTTTTTGACATTGGAACAGTGTTGATATTAGGGAAGAAATTACCTGATATTATATAACAGGGAAAGTTATTAGGGATACTAGTTGATATTTTTTGACATTGGAAACGTGTTGATATTAGGGAAGAAATTACCTGATATTATATAACAGGGAAAGTTATTAGGGATACTAGTTGATATTTTTTGACATTGGAACAGTGTTGATATTAGGGAAGAAATTACCTGATATTATATAACAGGGAAAGATATTAGGGATACTAGTTGATATTTTTTGACATTGGAACAGTGTTGATATTAGGGAAGAAATTACCTGATATTATATAACAGGGAAAGTTATTAGGGATACTAGTTGATATTTTTTGACATTGGAACAGTGTTGATATTAGGGAAGAAATTACCTGATATTATATAACAGGGAAAGATATTAGGGATACTAGTTGATATTTTTTGACATTGGAACAGTGTTGATATTAGGGAAGAAATTACCTGATATTATATAACAGGGAAAGATATTAGGGATACTAGTTGATATTTTTTGACATTGGAACAGTGTTGATATTAGGGAAGAAATTACCTGATATTATATAACAGGGAAATTATTAGGGATACTAGTTGATATTTTTTGACATTGGAACAGTGTTGATATTAGGGAAGAAATTACCTGATATTATATAACAGGGAAAGATATTAGGGATACTAGTTGATATTTTTTGACATTGGAACAGTGTTGATATTAGGGAAGAAATTACCTGATATTATATAACAGGGAAAGATATTAGGGATACTAGTTGATATTTTTTGACATTGGAACAGTGTTGATATTAGGGAAGAAATTACCTGATATTATATAACAGGGAAAGATATTAGGGATACTAGTTGATATTTTTTGACATTGGAACAGTGTTGATATTAGGGAAGAAATTACCTGATATTATATAACAGGGAAAGATATTAGGGATACTAGTTGATATTTTTTGACATTGGAACAGTGTTGATATTAGGGAAGAAATTACCTGATATTATATAACAGGGAAAGATATTAGGGATACTAGTTGATATTTTTTGACATTGGAACAGTGTTGATATTAGGGAAGAAATTACCTGATATTATATAACAGGGAAAGATATTAGGGATACTAGTTGATATTTTTTGACATTGGAACAGTGTTGATATTAGGGAAGAAATTACCTGATATTATATAACAGGGAAAGATATTAGGGATACTAGTTGATATTTTTTGACATTGGAACAGTGTTGATATTAGGGAAGAAATTACCTGATATTATATAACAGGGAAAGATATTAGGGATACTAGTTGATATTTTTTGACATTGGAACAGTGTTGATATTAGGGAAGAAATTACCTGATATTATATAACAGGGAAAGATATTAGGGATACTAGTTGATATTTTTTGACATTGGAACAGTGTTGATATTAGGGAAGAAATTACCTGATATTATATAACAGGGAAATATATTAGGGATACTAGTTGATATTTTTTGACATTGGAACAGTGTTGATATTAGGGAAGAAATTACCTGATATTATATAACAGGGAAAGATATTAGGGATACTAGTTGATATTTTTTGACATTGGAACAGTGTTGATATTAGGGAAGAAATTACCTGATATTATATAACAGGGAAAGTTATTAGGGATACTAGTTGATATTTTTTGACATTGGAACAGTGTTGATATTAGGGAAGAAATTACCTGATATTATATAACAGGGAAAGATATTAGGGATACTAGTTGATATTTTTTGACATTGGAACAGTGTTGATATTAGGGAAGAAATTACCTGATATTATATAACAGGGAAAGATATTAGGGATACTAGTTGATATTTTTTGACATTGGAACAGTGTTGATATTAGGGAAGAAATTACCTGATATTATATAACAGGGAAAGATATTAGGGATACTAGTTGATATTTTTTGACATTGGAACAGTGTTGATATTAGGGAAGAAATTACCTGATATTATATAACAGGGAAAGATATTAGGGATACTAGTTGATATTTTTTGACATTGGAACAGTGTTGATATTAGGGAAGAAATTACCTGATATTATATAACAGGGAAAGATATTAGGGATACTAGTTGATATTTTTTGACATTGGAACAGTGTTGATATTAGGGAAGAAATTACCTGATATTATATAACAGGGAAAGATATTAGGGATACTAGTTGATATTTTTTGACATTGGAACAGTGTTGATATTAGGGAAGAAATTACCTGATATTATATAACAGGGAAAGTTATTAGGGATACTAGTTGATATTTTTTGACATTGGAACAGTGTTGATATTAGGGAAGAAATTACCTGATATTATATAACAGGGAAAGTTATTAGGGATACTAGTTGATATTTTTTGACATTGGAACAGTGTTGATATTAGGGAAGAAATTACCTGATATTATATAACAGGGAAAGTTATTAGGGATACTAGTTGATATTTTTTGACATTGGAACAGTGTTGATATTAGGGAAGAAATTACCTGATATTATATAACAGGGAAAGATATTAGGGATACTAGTTGATATTTTTTGACATTGGAACAGTGTTGATATTAGGGAAGAAATTACCTGATATTATATAACAGGGAAAGATATTAGGGATACTAGTTGATATTTTTTGACATTGGAACAGTGTTGATATTAGGGAAGAAATTACCTGATATTATATAACAGGGAAAGTATATTAGGGATACTAGTTGATATTTTTTGACATTGGAACAGTGTTGATATTAGGGAAGAAATTACCTGATATTATATAACAGGGAAAGATATTAGGGATACTAGTTGATATTTTTTGACATTGGAACAGTGTTGATATTAGGGAAGAAATTACCTGATATTATATAACAGGGAAAGATATTAGGGATACTAGTTGATATTTTTTGACATTGGAACAGTGTTGATATTAGGGAAGAAATTACCTGATATTATATAACAGGGAAAGTTATTAGGGATACTAGTTGATATTTTTTGACATTGGAACAGTGTTGATATTAGGGAAGAAATTACCTGATATTATATAACAGGGAAAGATATTAGGGATACTAGTTGATATTTTTTGACATTGGAACAGTGTTGATATTAGGGAAGAAATTACCTGATATTATATAACAGGGAAAGATATTAGGGATACTAGTTGATATTTTTTGACATTGGAACAGTGTTGATATTAGGGAAGAAATTACCTGATATTATATAACAGGGAAAGATATTAGGGATACTAGTTGATATTTTTTGACATTGGAACAGTGTTGATATTAGGGAAGAAATTACCTGATATTATATAACAGGGAAAGTTATTAGGGATACTAGTTGATATTTTTTGACATTGGAACAGTGTTGATATTAGGGAAGAAATTACCTGATATTATATAACAGGGAAAGTTATTAGGGATACTAGTTGATATTTTTTGACATTGGAACAGTGTTGATATTAGGGAAGAAATTACCTGATATTATATAACAGGGAAAGATATTAGGGATACTAGTTGATATTTTTTGACATTGGAACAGTGTTGATATTAGGGAAGAAATTACCTGATATTATATAACAGGGAAAGATATTAGGGATACTAGTTGATATTTTTTGACATTGGAACAGTGTTGATATTAGGGAAGAAATTACCTGATATTATATAACAGGGAAAGATATTAGGGATACTAGTTGATATTTTTTGACATTGGAACAGTGTTGATATTAGGGAAGAAATTACCTGATATTATATAACAGGGAAAGATATTAGGGATACTAGTTGATATTTTTTGACATTGGAACAGTGTTGATATTAGGGAAGAAATTACCTGATATTATATAACAGGGAAAGATATTAGGGATACTAGTTGATATTTTTTGACATTGGAACAGTGTTGATATTAGGGAAGAAATTACCTGATATTATATAACAGGGAAAGATATTAGGGATACTAGTTGATATTTTTTGACATTGGAACAGTGTTGATATTAGGGAAGAAATTACCTGATATTATATAACAGGGAAAGTTATTAGGGATACTAGTTGATATTTTTTGACATTGGAACAGTGTTGATATTAGGGAAGAAATTACCTGATATTATATAACAGGGAAAGATATTAGGGATACTAGTTGATATTTTTTGACATTGGAACAGTGTTGATATTAGGGAAGAAATTACCTGATATTATATAACAGGGAAAGATATTAGGGATACTAGTTGATATTTTTTGACATTGGAACAGTGTTGATATTAGGGAAGAAATTACCTGATATTATATAACAGGGAAATATATTAGGGATACTAGTTGATATTTTTTGACATTGGAACAGTGTTGATATTAGGGAAGAAAATTACCTGATATTATATAACAGGGAAAGATATTAGGGATACTAGTTGATATTTTTTGACATTAGAACAGTGTTGATATTAGGGAAGAAATTACCTGATATTATATAACAGGGAAAGTTATTAGGGATACTAGTTGATATTTTTTGACATTGGAACAGTGTTGATATTAGGGAAGAAATTACCTGATACTATATAACAGGGAAAGATATTAGGGATACTAGTTGATATTTTTTGACATTGGAACAGTGTTGATATTAGGGAAGAAATTACCTGATATTATATAACAGGGAAATATATTAGGGATACTAGTTGATATTTTTTGACATTGGAACAGTGTTGATATTAGGGAAGAAATTACCTGATATTATATAACAGGGAAAGATATTAGGGATACTAGTTGATATTTTTTGACATTGGAACAGTGTTGATATTAGGGAAGAAATTACCTGATATTATATAACAGGGAAAGATATTAGGGATACTAGTTGATATTTTTTGACATTGGAAACAGTGTTGATATTAGGGAAGAAATTACCTGATATTATATAACAGGGAAAGATATTAGGGATACTAGTTGATATTTTTTGACATTGGAACAGTGTTGATATTAGGGAAGAAATTACCTGATATTATATAACAGGGAAAGTTATTAGGGATACTAGTTGATATTTTTTGACATTGGAACAGTGTTGATATTAGGGAAGAAATTACCTGATATTATATAACAGGGAAAGTTATTAGGGATACTAGTTGATATTTTTTGACATTGGAACAGTGTTGATATTAGGGAAGAAATTACCTGATATTATATAACAGGGAAAGATATTAGGGATACTAGTTGATATTTTTTGACATTGGAACAGTGTTGATATTAGGGAAGAAATTACCTGATATTATATAACAGGGAAAGATATTAGGGATACTAGTTGATATTTTTTGACATTGGAACAGTGTTGATATTAGGGAAGAAATTACCTGATATTATATAACAGGGAAAGATATTAGGGATACTAGTTGATATTTTTTGACATTGGAACAGTGTTGATATTAGGGAAGAAATTACCTGATATTATATAACAGGGAAAGATATTAGGGATACTAGTTGATATTTTTTGACATTGGAACAGTGTTGATATTAGGGAAGAAATTACCTGATATTATATAACAGGGAAAGATATTAGGGATACTAGTTGATATTTTTTGACATTGGAACAGTGTTGATATTAGGGAAGAAATTACCTGATATTATATAACAGGGAAAGATATTAGGGATACTAGTTGATATTTTTTGACATTGGAACAGTGTTGATATTAGGGAAGAAATTACCTGATATTATATAACAGGGAAAGTTATTAGGGATACTAGTTGATATTTTTTGACATTGGAACAGTGTTGATATTAGGGAAGAAATTACCTGATATTATATAACAGGGAAAGATATTAGGGATACTAGTTGATATTTTTTGACATTGGAACAGTGTTGATATTAGGGAAGAAATTACCTGATATTATATAACAGGGAAAGATATTAGGGATACTAGTTGATATTTTTTGACATTGGAACAGTGTTGATATTAGGGAAGAAATTACCTGATATTATATAACAGGGAAAGATATTAGGGATACTAGTTGATATTTTTTGACATTGGAACAGTGTTGATATTAGGGAAGAAATTACCTGATATTATATAACAGGGAAAGATATTAGGGATACTAGTTGATATTTTTTGACATTGGAACAGTGTTGATATTAGGGAAGAAATTACCTGATATTATATAACAGGGAAAGATATTAGGGATACTAGTTGATATTTTTTGACATTGGAACAGTGTTGATATTAGGGAAGAAATTACCTGATATTATATAACAGGGAAAGATATTAGGGATACTAGTTGATATTTTTTGACATTGGAACAGTGTTGATATTAGGGAAGAAATTACCTGATATTATATAACAGGGAAAGATATTAGGGATACTAGTTGATATTTTTTGACATTGGAACAGTGTTGATATTAGGGAAGAAATTACCTGATATTATATAACAGGGAAAGATATTAGGGATACTAGTTGATATTTTTTGACATTGGAACAGTGTTGATATTAGGGAAGAAATTACCTGATATTATATAACAGGGAAAGATATTAGGGATACTAGTTGATATTTTTTGACATTGGAACAGTGTTGATATTAGGGAAGAAATTACCTGATATTATATAACAGGGAAAGATATTAGGGATACTAGTTGATATTTTTTGACATTGGAACAGTGTTGATATTAGGGAAGAAATTACCTGATATTATATAACAGGGAAAGATATTAGGGATACTAGTTGATATTTTTTGACATTGGAACAGTGTTGATATTAGGGAAGAAATTACCTGATATTATATAACAGGGAAAGATATTAGGGATACTAGTTGATATTTTTTGACATTGGAACAGTGTTGATATTAGGGAAGAAATTACCTGATATTATATAACAGGGAAAGATATTAGGGATACTAGTTGATATTTTTTGACATTGGAACAGTGTTGATATTAGGGAAGAAATTACCTGATATTATATAACAGGGAAAGATATTAGGGATACTAGTTGATATTTTTTGACATTGGAACAGTGTTGATATTAGGGAAGAAATTACCTGATATTATATAACAGGGAAAGATATTAGGGATACTAGTTGATATTTTTTGACATTGGAACAGTGTTGATATTAGGGAAGAAATTACCTGATATTATATAACAGGGAAAGATATTAGGGATACTAGTTGATATTTTTTGACATTGGAACAGTGTTGATATTAGGGAAGAAATTACCTGATATTATATAACAGGGAAAGATATTAGGGATACTAGTTGATATTTTTTGACATTGGAACAGTGTTGATATTAGGGAAGAAATTACCTGATATTATATAACAGGGAAAGATATTAGGGATACTAGTTGATATTTTTTGACATTGGAACAGTGTTGATATTAGGGAAGAAATTACCTGATATTATATAACAGGGAAAGATATTAGGGATACTAGTTGATATTTTTTGACATTGGAACAGTGTTGATATTAGGGAAGAAATTACCTGATATTATATAACAGGGAAAGATATTAGGGATACTAGTTGATATTTTTTGACATTGGAACAGTGTTGATATTAGGGAAGAAATTACCTGATATTATATAACAGGGAAAGTTATTAGGGATACTAGTTGATATTTTTTGACATTGGAACAGTGTTGATATTAGGGAAGAAATTACCTGATATTATATAACAGGGAAAGATATTAGGGATACTAGTTGATATTTTTTGACATTGGAACAGTGTTGATATTAGGGAAGAAATTACCTGATATTATATAACAGGGAAAGATATTAGGGATACTAGTTGATATTTTTTGACATTGGAACAGTGTTGATATTAGGGAAGAAATTACCTGATATTATATAACAGGGAAAGATATTTACTAGTTATATTTTTTGACATTGGAACAGTGTTGATATTAGGGAAGAAATTACCTGATATTATATAACAGGGAAAGATATTAGGGATACTAGTTGATATTTTTTGACATTGGAACAGTGTTGATATTAGGGAAGAAATTACCTGATATTATATAACAGGGAAAGATATTAGGGATACTAGTTGATATTTTTTGACATTGGAACAGTGTTGATATTAGGGAAGAAATTACCTGATATTATATAACAGGGAAAGATATTAGGGATACTAGTTGATATTTTTTGACATTGGAACAGTGTTGATATTAGGGAAGAAATTACCTGATATTATATAACAGGGAAAGATATTAGGGATACTAGTTGATATTTTTTGACATTGGAACAGTGTTGATATTAGGGAAGAAATTACCTGATATTATATAACAGGGAAAGATATTAGGGATACTAGTTGATATTTTTTGACATTGGAACAGTGTTGATATTAGGGAAGAAATTACCTGATATTATATAACAGGGAAAGATATTAGGGATACTAGTTGATATTTTTTGACATTGGAACAGTGTTGATATTAGGGAAGAAATTACCTGATATTATATAACAGGGAAAGATATTAGGGATACTAGTTGATATTTTTTGACATTGGAACAGTGTTGATATTAGGGAAGAAATTACCTGATATTATATAACAGGGAAAGATATTAGGGATACTAGTTGATATTTTTTGACATTGGAACAGTGTTGATATTAGGGAAGAAATTACCTGATATTATATAACAGGGAAAGATATTAGGGATACTAGTTGATATTTTTTGACATTGGAACAGTGTTGATATTAGGGAAGAAATTACCTGATATTATATAACAGGGAAAGATATTAGGGATACTAGTTGATATTTTTTGACATTGGAACAGTGTTGATATTAGGGAAGAAATTACCTGATATTATATAACAGGGAAAGATATTAGGGATACTAGTTGATATTTTTTGACATTGGAACAGTGTTGATATTAGGGAAGAAATTACCTGATATTATATAACAGGGAAAGATATTAGGGATACTAGTTGATATTTTTTGACATTGGAACAGTGTTGATATTAGGGAAGAAATTACCTGATATTATATAACAGGGAAAGATATTAGGGATACTAGTTGATATTTTTTGACATTGGAACAGTGTTGATATTAGGGAAGAAATTACCTGATATTATATAACAGGGAAAGATATTAGGGATACTAGTTGATATTTTTTGACATTGGAACAGTGTTGATATTAGGGAAGAAATTACCTGATATTATATAACAGGGAAAGATATTAGGGATACTAGTTGATATTTTTTGACATTGGAACAGTGTTGATATTAGGGAAGAAATTACCTGATATTATATAACAGGGAAAGTTATTAGGGATACTAGTTGATATTTTTTGACATTGGAACAGTGTTGATATTAGGGAAGAAATTACCTGATATTATATAACAGGGAAAGATATTAGGGATACTAGTTGATATTTTTTGACATTGGAACAGTGTTGATATTAGGGAAGAAATTACCTGATATTATATAACAGGGAAAGATATTAGGGATACTAGTTGATATTTTTTGACATTGGAACAGTGTTGATATTAGGGAAGAAATTACCTGATATTATATAACAGGGAAAGATATTAGGGATACTAGTTGATATTTTTTGACATTGGAACAGTGTTGATATTAGGGAAGAAATTACCTGATATTATATAACAGGGAAAGATATTAGGGATACTAGTTGATATTTTTTGACATTGGAACAGTGTTGATATTAGGGAAGAAATTACCTGATATTATATAACAGGGAAAGATATTAGGGATACTAGTTGATATTTTTTGACATTGGAACAGTGTTGATATTAGGGAAGAAATTACCTGATATTATATAACAGGGAAAGTTATTAGGGATACTAGTTGATATTTTTTGACATTGGAACAGTGTTGATATTAGGGAAGAAATTACCTGATATTATATAACAGGGAAAGATATTAGGGATACTAGTTGATATTTTTTGACATTGGAACAGTGTTGATATTAGGGAAGAAATTACCTGATATTATATAACAGGGAAAGATATTAGGGATACTAGTTGATATTTTTTGACATTGGAACAGTGTTGATATTAGGGAAGAAATTACCTGATATTATATAACAGGGAAAGATATTAGGGATACTAGTTGATATTTTTTGACATTGGAACAGTGTTGATATTAGGGAAGAAATTACCTGATATTATATAACAGGGAAAGATATTAGGGATACTAGTTGATATTTTTTGACATTGGAACAGTGTTGATATTAGGGAAGAAATTACCTGATATTATATAACAGGGAAAGATATTAGGGATACTAGTTGATATTTTTTGACATTGGAACAGTGTTGATATTAGGGAAGAAATTACCTGATATTATATAACAGGGAAAGTTATTAGGGATACTAGTTGATATTTTTTGACATTGGAACAGTGTTGATATTAGGGAAGAAATTACCTGATATTATATAACAGGGAAAGATATTAGGGATACTAGTTGATATTTTTTGACATTGGAACAGTGTTGATATTAGGGAAGAAATTACCTGATATTATATAACAGGGAAAGATATTAGGGATACTAGTTGATATTTTTTGACATTGGAACAGTGTTGATATTAGGGAAGAAATTACCTGATATTATATAACAGGGAAAGATATTAGGGATACTAGTTGATATTTTTTGACATTGGAACAGTGTTGATATTAGGGAAGAAATTACCTGATATTATATAACAGGGAAAGATATTAGGGATACTAGTTGATATTTTTTGACATTGGAACAGTGTTGATATTAGGGAAGAAATTACCTGATATTATATAACAGGGAAAGATATTAGGGATACTAGTTGATATTTTTTGACATTGGAACAGTGTTGATATTAGGGAAGAAATTACCTGATATTATATAACAGGGAAAGATATTAGGGATACTAGTTGATATTTTTTGACATTGGAACAGTGTTGATATTAGGGAAGAAATTACCTGATATTATATAACAGGGAAAGTTATTAGGGATACTAGTTGATATTTTTTGACATTGGAACAGTGTTGATATTAGGGAAGAAATTACCTGATATTATATAACAGGGAAAGTTATTAGGGATACTAGTTGATATTTTTTGACATTGGAACAGTGTTGATATTAGGGAAGAAATTACCTGATATTATATAACAGGGAAAGATATTAGGGATACTAGTTGATATTTTTTGACATTGGAACAGTGTTGATATTAGGGAAGAAATTACCTGATATTATATAACAGGGAAAGATATTAGGGATACTAGTTGATATTTTTTGACATTGGAACAGTGTTGATATTAGGGAAGAAATTACCTGATATTATATAACAGGGAAAGATATTAGGGATACTAGTTGATATTTTTTGACATTGGAACAGTGTTGATATTAGGGAAGAAATTACCTGATATTATATAACAGGGAAAGATATTAGGGATACTAGTTGATATTTTTTGACATTGGAACAGTGTTGATATTAGGGAAGAAATTACCTGATATTATATAACAGGGAAAGATATTAGGGATACTAGTTGATATTTTTTGACATTGGAACAGTGTTGATATTAGGGAAGAAATTACCTGATATTATATAACAGGGAAAGATATTAGGGATACTAGTTGATATTTTTTGACATTGGAACAGTGTTGATATTAGGGAAGAAATTACCTGATATTATATAACAGGGAAAGATATTAGGGATACTAGTTGATATTTTTTGACATTGGAACAGTGTTGATATTAGGGAAGAAATTACCTGATATTATATAACAGGGAAAGATATTAGGGATACTAGTTGATATTTTTTGACATTGGAACAGTGTTGATATTAGGGAAGAAATTACCTGATATTATATAACAGGGAAAGATATTAGGGATACTAGTTGATATTTTTTGACATTGGAACAGTGTTGATATTAGGGAAGAAATTACCTGATATTATATAACAGGGAAAGATATTAGGGATACTAGTTGATATTTTTTGACATTGGAACAGTGTTGATATTAGGGAAGAAATTACCTGATATTATATAACAGGGAAAGATATTAGGGATACTAGTTGATATTTTTTGACATTGGAACAGTGTTGATATTAGGGAAGAAATTACCTGATATTATATAACAGGGAAAGATATTAGGGATACTAGTTGATATTTTTTGACATTGGAACAGTGTTGATATTAGGGAAGAAATTACCTGATATTATATAACAGGGAAAGATATTAGGGATACTAGTTGATATTTTTTGACATTGGAACAGTGTTGATATTAGGGAAGAAATTACCTGATATTATATAACAGGGAAAGATATTAGGGATACTAGTTGATATTTTTTGACATTGGAACAGTGTTGATATTAGGGAAGAAATTACCTGATATTATATAACAGGGAAAGATATTAGGGATACTAGTTGATATTTTTTGACATTGGAACAGTGTTGATATTAGGGAAGAAATTACCTGATATTATATAACAGGGAAAGATATTAGGGATACTAGTTGATATTTTTTGACATTGGAACAGTGTTGATATTAGGGAAGAAATTACCTGATATTATATAACAGGGAAAGATATTAGGGATACTAGTTGATATTTTTTGACATTGGAACAGTGTTGATATTAGGGAAGAAATTACCTGATATTATATAACAGGGAAAGATATTAGGGATACTAGTTGATATTTTTTGACATTGGAACAGTGTTGATATTAGGGAAGAAATTACCTGATATTATATAACAGGGAAAGATATTAGGGATACTAGTTGATATTTTTTGACATTGGAACAGTGTTGATATTAGGGAAGAAATTACCTGATATTATATAACAGGGAAAGATATTAGGGATACTAGTTGATATTTTTTGACATTGGAACAGTGTTGATATTAGGGAAGAAATTACCTGATATTATATAACAGGGAAAGATATTAGGGATACTAGTTGATATTTTTTGACATTGGAACAGTGTTGATATTAGGGAAGAAATTACCTGATATTATATAACAGGGAAAGATATTAGGGATACTAGTTGATATTTTTTGACATTGGAACAGTGTTGATATTAGGGAAGAAATTACCTGATATTATATAACAGGGAAAGATATTAGGGATACTAGTTGATATTTTTTGACATTGGAACAGTGTTGATATTAGGGAAGAAATTACCTGATATTATATAACAGGGAAAGATATTAGGGATACTAGTTGATATTTTTTGACATTGGAACAGTGTTGATATTAGGGAAGAAATTACCTGATATTATATAACAGGGAAAGATATTAGGGATACTAGTTGATATTTTTTGACATTGGAACAGTGTTGATATTAGGGAAGAAATTACCTGATATTATATAACAGGGAAAGTTATTAGGGATACTAGTTGATATTTTTTGACATTGGAACAGTGTTGATATTAGGGAAGAAATTACCTGATATTATATAACAGGGAAAGATATTAGGGATACTAGTTGATATTTTTTGACATTGGAACAGTGTTGATATTAGGGAAGAAATTACCTGATATTATATAACAGGGAAAGATATTAGGGATACTAGTTGATATTTTTTGACATTGGAACAGTGTTGATATTAGGGAAGAAATTACCTGATATTATATAACAGGGAAAGATATTAGGGATACTAGTTGATATTTTTTGACATTGGAACAGTGTTGATATTAGGGAAGAAATTACCTGATATTATATAACAGGGAAAGATATTAGGGATACTAGTTGATATTTTTTGACATTGGAACAGTGTTGATATTAGGGAAGAAATTACCTGATATTATATAACAGGGAAAGATATTAGGGATACTAGTTGATATTTTTTGACATTGGAACAGTGTTGATATTAGGGAAGAAATTACCTGATATTATATAACAGGGAAAGATATTAGGGATACTAGTTGATATTTTTTGACATTGGAACAGTGTTGATATTAGGGAAGAAATTACCTGATATTATATAACAGGGAAAGATATTAGGGATACTAGTTGATATTTTTTGACATTGGAACAGTGTTGATATTAGGGAAGAAATTACCTGATATTATATAACAGGGAAAGATATTAGGGATACTAGTTGATATTTTTTGACATTGGAACAGTGTTGATATTAGGGAAGAAATTACCTGATATTATATAACAGGGAAAGATATTAGGGATACTAGTTGATATTTTTTGACATTGGAACAGTGTTGATATTAGGGAAGAAATTACCTGATATTATATAACAGGGAAAGATATTAGGGATACTAGTTGATATTTTTTGACATTGGAACAGTGTTGATATTAGGGAAGAAATTACCTGATATTATATAACAGGGAAAGATATTAGGGATACTAGTTGATATTTTTTGACATTGGAACAGTGTTGATATTAGGGAAGAAATTACCTGATATTATATAACAGGGAAAGATATTAGGGATACTAGTTGATATTTTTTGACATTGGAACAGTGTTGATATTAGGGAAGAAATTACCTGATATTATATAACAGGGAAAGATATTAGGGATACTAGTTGATATTTTTTGACATTGGAACAGTGTTGATATTAGGGAAGAAATTACCTGATATTATATAACAGGGAAAGTTATTAGGGATACTAGTTGATATTTTTTGACATTGGAACAGTGTTGATATTAGGGAAGAAATTACCTGATATTATATAACAGGGAAAGATATTAGGGATACTAGTTGATATTTTTTGACATTGGAACAGTGTTGATATTAGGGAAGAAATTACCTGATATTATATAACAGGGAAAGATATTAGGGATACTAGTTGATATTTTTTGACATTGGAACAGTGTTGATATTAGGGAAGAAATTACCTGATATTATATAACAGGGAAAGATATTAGGGATACTAGTTGATATTTTTTGACATTGGAACAGTGTTGATATTAGGGAAGAAATTACCTGATATTATATAACAGGGAAAGATATTAGGGATACTAGTTGATATTTTTTGACATTGGAACAGTGTTGATATTAGGGAAGAAATTACCTGATATTATATAACAGGGAAAGTTATTAGGGATACTAGTTGATATTTTTTGACATTGGAACAGTGTTGATATTAGGGAAGAAATTACCTGATATTATATAACAGGGAAAGATATTAGGGATACTAGTTGATATTTTTTGACATTGGAACAGTGTTGATATTAGGGAAGAAATTACCTGATATTATATAACAGGGAAAGTTATTAGGGATACTAGTTGATATTTTTTGACATTGGAACAGTGTTGATATTAGGGAAGAAATTACCTGATATTATATAACAGGGAAAGTTACTAGGGATACTAGTTGATATTTTTTGACATTGGAACAGTGTTGATATTAGGGAAGAAATTACCTGATATTATATAACAGGGAAAGATATTAGGGATACTAGTTGATATTTTTTGACATTGGAACAGTGTTGATATTAGGGAAGAAATTACCTGATATTATATAACAGGGAAAGATATTAGGGATACTAGTTGATATTTTTTGACATTGGAACAGTGTTGATATTAGGGAAGAAATTACCTGATATTATATAACAGGGAAAGATATTAGGGATACTAGTTGATATTTTTTGACATTGGAACAGTGTTGATATTAGGGAAGAAATTACCTGATATTATATAACAGGGAAAGTTATTAGGGATACTAGTTGATATTTTTTGACATTGGAACAGTGTTGATATTAGGGAAGAAATTACCTGATATTATATAACAGGGAAAGATATTAGGGATACTAGTTGATATTTTTTGACATTGGAACAGTGTTGATATTAGGGAAGAAATTACCTGATATTATATAACAGGGAAAGATATTAGGGATACTAGTTGATATTTTTTGACATTGGAACAGTGTTGATATTAGGGAAGAAATTACCTGATATTATATAACAGGGAAAGATATTAGGGATACTAGTTGATATTTTTTGACATTGGAACAGTGTTGATATTAGGGAAGAAATTACCTGATATTATATAACAGGGAAAGATATTAGGGATACTAGTTGATATTTTTTGACATTGGAACAGTGTTGATATTAGGGAAGAAATTACCTGATATTATATAACAGGGAAAGATATTAGGGATACTAGTTGATATTTTTTGACATTGGAACAGTGTTGATATTAGGGAAGAAATTACCTGATATTATATAACAGGGAAAGTTATTAGGGATACTAGTTGATATTTTTTGACATTGGAACAGTGTTGATATTAGGGAAGAAATTACCTGATATTATATAACAGGGAAAGATATTAGGGATACTAGTTGATATTTTTTGACATTGGAACAGTGTTGATATTAGGGAAGAAATTACCTGATATTATATAACAGGGAAAGATATTAGGGATACTAGTTGATATTTTTTGACATTGGAACAGTGTTGATATTAGGGAAGAAATTACCTGATATTATATAACAGGGAAAGTTATTAGGGATACTAGTTGATATTTTTTGACATTGGAACAGTGTTGATATTAGGGAAGAAATTACCTGATATTATATAACAGGGAAAGTTATTAGGGATACTAGTTGATATTTTTTGACATTGGAACAGTGTTGATATTAGGGAAGAAATTACCTGATATTATATAACAGGGAAAGATATTAGGGATACTAGTTGATATTTTTTGACATTGGAACAGTGTTGATATTAGGGAAGAAATTACCTGATATTATATAACAGGGAAATATATTAGGGATACTAGTTGATATTTTTTGACATTGGAACAGTGTTGATATTAGGGAAGAAATTACCTGATATTATATAACAGGGAAAGATATTAGGGATACTAGTTGATATTTTTTGACATTGGAACAGTGTTGATATTAGGGAAGAAATTACCTGATATTATATAACAGGGAAAGTTATTAGGGATACTAGTTGATATTTTTTGACATTGGAACAGTGTTGATATTAGGGAAGAAATTACCTGATATTATATAACAGGGAAAGATATTAGGGATACTAGTTGATATTTTTTGACATTGGAACAGTGTTGATATTAGGGAAGAAATTACCTGATATTATATAACAGGGAAATATATTAGGGATACTAGTTGATATTTTTTGACATTGGAACAGTGTTGATATTAGGGAAGAAATTACCTGATATTATATAGCAGGGAAAGATATTAGGGATACTAGTGGATATTTTTTGACATTGGAACAGTGTTGATATTAGGGAAGAAATTACCTGATATTATATAAGAGGGAAAGATATTAGGGATACTAGTTGATATTTTTTGACATTGGAAACGTGTTGATATTAGGGAAGAAATTACCTGATATTATATAACAGGGAAAGTTATTAGGGATACTAGTTGATATTTTTTGACATTGGAAACGTGTTGATATTAGGGAAGAAATTACCTGATATTATATAACAGGGAAAGTTATTAGGGATACTAGTTGATATTTTTTGACATTGGAACAGTGTTGATATTAGGGAAGAAATTA
>NW_027065568.1:0-21505 GCF_032884065.1 Artemia franciscana | reverse complement strand
ACACAGGGACACAACTACAATGGCAGGTAACTAATATGGCGTGTAACGACTTACGCGCGCGGGGGGCTTGGGGGCGCGATGCCCCCCCAAGCCCCCCCTTCAACAGCTATATATCTATATATATAAAAATAAGTTGTCTGTGTGTCTGTCGAGTGACTTCAGGTGTGTCGACTGACGTCATTGTAAGGATTGAGCTGTATGCGTCATGAAATTGTTTGTCGACTGACGTCATGTTTGTCAACTGATGAAATTACAGACCGGGACACAAATGACGACCGGGACACGGGGATACAGGGAATATAAATGACGACCGGGAACCTCAAAGAGAAATTACAGACTGGGACACCGGGACACAGGGAATATAAATGACGACCGGGACACAGTGACACAACTACAAAGGGGACGACGGGGGTACAGGGAAGATATATAAATGACGACCGGGACACAGGGATTGTTCGAAGAGAAATTACAGACCGGGACACCGGGAAACAAATGACGACCGGGATGCTGGGACACAGGGAATATAAATGACGACCTCGACACTCAAAGAGAAAGTACAGACTGGGACACCGGGACACAAATGACGACCGGAATACTGGGAATATAAATGACGACCAGGACACAGGGACACAACTACAAGGGTGGTGCCAGGGGGCACAGGGGGATATAAAAATGACGACGGGGACACAGAGAATGTTTGATTAGCAATCAGTATCAACAAAGCTAAAGGGTAATCATTAGAATAATCAGGTATAGATCTGAATACGGATTGCTTTTCCCATGGACAATTTTATGTTGCATGTTCAAGAGTTAGGTAAACCTAACAATCTATTTATATGCACAAACAATAGGACATGGAAGAATGTTGTATATTCTTAAGTTTTACGTAGTTAAATTGGACAGCGAAGAATGTTGTATATTCGCAAGTTTTATGTAGTTCAAAAAATATATATATTTATATCTATCTCAATTCACAGGTGGGACACAGGGACACAACTGCAATGGCAGGTAACTAATATGGCGTGTAACGACTTACGCGCGCGGGGGGCTTGGGGGCGCGATGCCCCCCAAGCCCCCCCCCCCCCCCCAACAGCTATATATCTATATATATAAAAATAAGTTGTCTGTGTGTCTGTCGAGTGACTTCAGGTGTGTCGACTGACGTCATTGTAAGGATTGAGCTGTATGCGTCATGAAATTGTTTGTCGACTGACGTCATGTTTGTCAACTGATGAAATTACAGACCGGGACACAAATGACGACCGGGACACGGGGATACAGGGAATATAAATGACGACCGGGAACCTCAAAGAGAAATTACAGACTGGGACACCGGGACACAGGGAATATAAATGACGACCGGGACACAGTGACACAACTACAAAGGGGACGACGGGGGCACAGGGAAGATATATAAATGACGACCGGGACACAGGGATTGTTCGAAGAGAAATTACAGACCGGGACACCGGGAAACAAATGACGACCGGATGCTGGGACACAGGGAATATAAATGACGACCTCGACACTCAAAGAGAAAGTACAGACCGGGACACCGGGACACAAATGACGACCGGAATACTGGGAATATAAATGACGACCAGGACACAGGGACACAACTACAAGGGGGGTGCCAGGGGGCACAGGGGGATATATAAATGACGACGGGGACACAGGGAATGTTTGATTAGCAATCAGCATCAACAAAGCTAAAGGGCAATCATTAGAATAATCAGGTATAGATCTGAATACGGATTGCTTTTCCCATGGACAATTTTATGTTGCATGTTCAAGAGTTAGGTAAACCTAACAATCTATTTATATGCACAAACAATAGGACATGGAAGAATGTTGTATATTCTTAAGTTTTACGTAGTTAAATTGGACAGCGAAGAATGTTGTATATTCGCAAGTTTTATGTAGTTCAAAAAATATATATATTTATATCTATCTCAATTCACAGGTGGGACACAGGGACACAACTACAATGGCAGGTAACTAATATGGCGTGTAACGACTTACGCGCGCAGGGGGCTTGGGGGCACGATGCCCCCAAGCCCCCCCCCCCAACAGCTATATATCTATATATATAAAAATAAGTTGTCTGTGTGTCTGTCGAGTGACTTCAGGTGTGTCGACTGAAGTCATTGTAAGGATTGAGCTGTATGCGTCATGAAATTGTTTGTCGACTGACGTCATGTTTGTCAACTGATGGAATTACAGACCGGGACACAAATGACGACCGGAACACGGGGATACAGGGAATATAAATGACAACCGGGAACCTCAAAGAGAAATTACAGACTGGGACACCGGGACACAGGGAATATAAATGACGACCGGGACACAGTGACACAACTACAAAGGGGACGACGGTGGTACAGGGAAGATATATAAATGACGACCGGGACACAGGGATTGTTCGAAGAGAAATTACAGACCGGGACACCGGGAAACAAATGACGACCGGGATGCTGGGACACAGGGAATATAAATGACGACCTCGACACTCAAAGAGAAAGTACAGACTGGGACACCGGGACACAAATGACGACCGGAATACTGGGAATATAAATGACGACCAGGACACAGGGACACAACTACAAGGGGGTGCCAGGGGGCACAGGGGGATATATAAATGACGACGGGGACACAGGGAATGTTTGATTAGCAATCAGCATCAACAAAGCTAAAGGGCAATCATTAGAATAATCAGGTATAGATCTGAATACGGATTGCTTTTCCCATGGACAATTTTATGTTGCATGTTCAAGAGTTAGGTAAACCTAACAATCTATTTATATGCACAAACAATAGGACATGGAAGAATGTTGTATATTCTTAAGTTTTACGTAGTTAAATTGGACAGCGAAGAATGTTGTATATTCGCAAGTTTTATGTAGTTCAAAAAATATATATATTTATATCTATCTCAATTCACAGGTGGGACACAGGGACACAACTACAATGGCAGGTAACTAATATGGCTTGTAACGACTTAAGCGCGCGGGGGCTTGGGGGCGCGATGCCCCCCAAAGCCCCCCCCCCAACAGCTATATATCTATATATATAAAAATAAGTTGTCTGTGTGTCTGTCGAGTGACTTCAGGTGTGTCGACTGACGTCGTTGTAAGGATTGAGCTGTATGCGTCATGAAATTGTTTGTCGACTGACGTCATGTTTGTCAACTGATGAAATTACAGACCGGGACACAAATGACGACCGGGACACGGGGATACAGGGAATATAAATGACGACCGGGAACCTCAAAGAGAAATTACAGACTGGGACACCGGGACACAGGGAATATAAATGACGACCGGGACACAGTGACACAACTACAAAGGGGACGACGGGGGTACAGGGAAGATATATAAATGACGACCGGGACACAGGGATTGTTCGAAGAGAAATTACAGACCGGGACACAGGGAAACAAATGACGACCGGGATGCTGGGACACAGGGAATATAAATGACGACCTGGACACTCAAAGAGAAAGTACAGACTGGGACACCGGGACACAAATGACGACCGGAATACTGGGAATATAAATGACGACCAGGACACAGGGACACAACTACAAGGGGGGTGCCAGGGGGCACAGGGGGAAATATAAATGACGACGGGGACACAGGGAATGTTTGATTAGCAATCAGCATCAACAAAGCTAAAGGGCAATCATTAGAATAATCAGGTATAGATCTGAATACGGATTGCTTTTCCCATGGACAATTTTATGTTGCATGTTCAAGAGTTAGGTAAACCTAACAATCTATTTATATGCACAAACAATAGGACATGGAAGAATGTTGTATATTCTTAAGTTTTACGTAGTTAAATTGGACAGCGAAGAATGTTGTATATTCGCAAGTTTTATGTAGTTCAAAAAATATATATATTTATATCTATCTCAATTCACAGGTGGGACACAGGGACACAACTACAATGGCAGGTAACTAATATGGCGTGTAACGACTTACGCGCGCGGGGGGCTTGGGGGCGCGATGCCCCCCCAAGCCCCCCCCCAACAGCTATATATCTATATATATATAAATAAGTTGTCTGTGTGTCTGTCGAGTGACTTCAGGTGTGTCGACTGATGTCATTGTAAGGATTGAGCTGTATGCGTCATGAAATTATTTGTCGACTGACGTCATGTTTGTCAACTGATGAAATTACAGACCGGGACACAAATGACGACCGGGACACGGGGATACAGGGAATATAAATGACGACCGGGAACCTCAAAGAGAAATTACAGACTGGGACACCGGGACACAGGAAATATAAATGACGACCGGGACACAGTGACACAACTACAAAGGGGACGACGGGGGTACAGGGAAGATATATAAATGACGACCGGGACACAGGGATTGTTCGAAGAGAAATTACAGACCGGGACACCGAGAAACAAATGACGACCGGGATGCTAGGACACAGGGAATATAAATGACGACCTCGACACTCAAAGAGAAAGTACAGACTGGGACACCGGGACACAAATGACGACCGGAATACTGGGAATATAAATGACGACCAGGACACAGGGACACAACTACAAGGGGGGTGCCAGGGGGCACAGGGGGATATATAAATGACGACGGGGACACAGGGAATGTTTGATTAGCAATCAGCATCAACAAAGCTAAAGGGCAATCATTAGAATAATCAGGTATAGATCTGAATACGGATTGCTTTTCCCATGGACAATTTTATGTTGCATGTTCAAGAGTTAGGTAAACCTAACAATCTATTTATATGCACAAACAATAGGACATGGAAGAATGTTGTATATTCTTAAGTTTTACGTAGTTAAATTGGACAGCAAAGAATGTTGTATTTTCGCAAGTTTTATATAGTTCAAAAAATATATATATTTATATCTATCTCAATTCACAGGTGGGACACAGGGACACAACTACAATGGCAGGTAACTAATATGGCGTGTAACGACTTACGCGCGCGGGGGGCTTGGGGGCGCGATGCCCCCCCAAGCCCCCCCCCAACAGCTATATATCTATATATATATAAATAAGTTGTCTGTGTGTCTGTCGAGTGACTTCAGGTGTGTCGACTGACGTCATTGTAAGGATTGAGCTGTATGCGTCATGAAATTATTTGTCGACTGACGTCATGTTTGTCAACTGATGAAATTACAGACCGGGACACAAATGACGACCGGGACACGGGGATACAGGGAATATAAATGACGACCGGGAACCTCAAAGAGAAATTACAGACTGGGACACCGGGACACAGGAAATATAAATGACGACCGGGACACAGTGACACAACTACAAAGGGGACGACGGGGGTACAGGGAAGATATATAAATGACGACCGGGACACAGGGATTGTTCGAAGAGAAATTACAGACCGGGACACCGAGAAACAAATGACGACCGGGATGCTGGGACACAGGGAATATAAATGACGACCTCGACACTCAAAGAGAAAGTACAGACTGGGACAACGGGACACAAATGACGACCGGAATACTGGGAATATAAATGACGACCAGGACACAGGGACACAACTACAAGGGGGGTGCCAGGGGGCACAGGGGGATATATAAATGACGACAGGGACACAGGGAATGTTTGATTAGCAATCAGCATCAACAAAGCTAAAGGGCAATCATTAGAATAATCAGGTATAGATCTGAATACGGATTGCTTTTCCCATGGACAATTTTATGTTGCATGTTCAAGAGTTAGGTAAACCTAACAATCTATTTATATGCACAAACAATAGGACATGGAAGAATGTTGTATATTCTTAAGTTTTACGTAGTTAAATTAGACAGCGAAGAATGTTGTATATTCGCAAGTTTTATATAGTTCAAAAAATATATATATTTATATCTATCTCAATTCACAGGTGGGACACAGGGACACAACTACAATGGCAGGTAACTAATATGGCGTGTAACGACTTACGCGCGCGGGGGGCTTGGGGGCACGATGCCCCCCCAAGCCCCCCCAACAGCTATATATCTATATATATAAAAATAAGTTGTCTGTGTGTCTGTCGAGTGACTTCAGGTGTGTCGACTGACGTCATTGTAAGGGTTGAGCTGTATGCGTCATGAAATTGTTTGTCGACTGACGTCATGTTTGTCAACTGATGAAATTACAGACCGGGACACAAATGACGACCGGGACACGGGGATACAGGGAATATAAATGACGACCGGGAACCTCAAAGAGAAATTACAGACTGGGACACCGGGACACAGGGAATATAAATGACGACCGGGACACAGTGACACAACTACAAAGGGGACGACGGGGGTACAGGGAAGATATATAAATGACGACCGGGACACAGGGATTGTTCGAAGAGAAATTACAGACCGGGACACCGGGAAACAAATGACGACCGGGATGCTGGGACACAGGGAATATAAATGACGACCTCGACATTCAAAGAGAAAGTACAGACTGGGACACCGGGACACAAATGACGACCGGAATACTGGGAATATAAATGACGACCAGGACACAGGGACACAACTACAGGGGGGGTGCCAGGGGGCACAGGGGGATATATAAATGACGACGGGGACACAGGGAATGTTTGAATAGCAATCAGCATCAACAAAGCTAAAGGGCAATCATTAGAATAATCAGGTATAGATCTGAATACGGATTGCTTTTCCCATGGACAATTTTATGTTGCATGTTCAAGAGTTAGGTAAACCTAACAATCTATTTATATGCACAAACAATAGGACATGGAAGAATGTTGTATATTCTTAAGTTTTACGTAGTTAAATTGGACAGCGAAGAATGTTGTATATTCGCAAGTTTTATGTAGTTCAAAAAATATATATATTTATATCTATCTCAATTCACAGGTGGGACACAGGGACACAACTTTAATGGCAGGTAACTAATATGGCGTGTAACGACTTACGCGCGCGGGGGGCTTGGGGGCGCGATGCCCCCCCCCAAGCCCCCCCCCCCCCTAACAGCTATATATCTATATATATATAAAAATAAGTTGTCTGTGTGTCTGTCGAGTGACTTCAGGTGTGTCGACTGACGTCATTGTAAGGATTGAGCTGTATGCGTCATGAAATTGTTTGTCGACTGACGTCATGTTTGTCAACTGATGAAATTACAGACCGGGACACAAATGACGACCGGGACACGGATATACAGGGAATATAAATGACGACCGGGAACCTCAAAGAGAAATTACAGACTGGGACACCGGGACACAGGGAATATAAATGACGACCGGGACACAGTGACACAACTACAAAGGGGACGACGGGGGTACAGGGAAGATATATAAATGACGACCGGGACACAGGGATTGTTCGAAGAGAAATTACAGACCGGGACACCGGGAAACAAATGACGACCGGGATGCTGGGACACAGGGAATATAAATGACGACCTGGACACTCAACGAGAAAGTACAGACTGGGACACCGGGACACAAATGACGACCGGAATACTGGGAATATAAATGACGACCAGGACACAGGGACACAACTACAAGGGGGGTGCCAGGGGGCACAGGGGGAAATATAAATGACGACGGGGACACAGGGAATGTTTGATTAGCAATCAGCATCAACAAAGCTAAAGGGCAATCATTAGAATAATCAGGTATAGATCTGAATACGGATTGCTTTTCCCATGGACAATTTTATGTTGCATGTTCAAGAGTTAGGTAAACCTAACAATCTATTTATATGCACAAACAATAGGACATGGAAGAATGTTGTATATTCTTAAGTTTTACGTAGTTAAATTGGACAGCGAAGAATGTTGTATATTCGCAAGTTTTATGTAGTTCAAAAAATATATATATTTATATCTATCTCAATTCACAGGTGGGACACAGGGACACAACTACAATGGCAGGTAACTAATATGGCGTGTAACGACTTACGCGCGCGGGGGGCTTGGGGGCGCGATGCCCCCCAAGCCCCCCCCCCCAACAGCTATATATCTATATATATATATAAATAAGTTGTCTGTGTGTCTGTCGAGTGACTTCAGGTGTGTCGACTGACGTCATTGTAAGGATTGAGCTGTATGCGTCATGAAATTATTTGTCGACTGACGTCATGTTTGTCAACTGATGAAATTACAGACCGGGACACAAATGACGACCGGGACACGGGGATACAGGGAATATAAATGACGACCGGGAACCTCAAAGAGAAATTACAGACTGGGACACCGGGACACAGGAAATATAAATGACGACCGGGACACAGTGACACAACTACAAAGGGGACGACGGGGGTACAGGGAAGATATATAAATGACGACCGGGACACAGGGATTGTTCGAAGAGAAATTACAGACCGGGACACCGAGAAACAAATGACGACCGGGATGCTGGGACACAGGGAATATAAATGACGACCTCGACACTCAAAGAGAAAGTACAGACTGGGACACCGGGACACAAATGACGACCGGAATACTGGGAATATAAATGACGACCAGGACACAGGGACACAACTACAAGGGGGGTGCCAGGGGGCACAGGGGGATATATAAATGACGACGGGGACACAGGGAATGTTTGATTAGCAATCAGCATCAACAAAGCTAAAGGGCAATCATTAGAATAATCAGGTATAGATCTGAATACGGATTGCTTTTCCCATGGACAATTTTATGTTGCATGTTCAAGAGTTAGGTAAACCTAACAATCTATTTATATGCACAAACAATAGGACATGGAAGAATGTTGTATATTCTTAAGTTTTACGTAGTTAAATTAGACAGCGGAGAATGTTGTATATTCGCAAGTTTTATATAGTTCAAAAAATATATATATTTATATCTATCTCAATTCAAAGGTGGGACACAGGGACACAACTACAATGGCAGGTAACTAATATGGCGTGTAACGACTTACGCGCGCGGGGGGCTTGGGGGCACGATGCCCCCCCAAGCCCCCCCGCCCAACAGCTATATATCTATATATATAAAAATAAGTTGTCTGTGTGTCTGTCGAGTGACTTCAGGTGTGTCGACTGACGTCATTGTAAGGGTTGAGCTGTATGCGTCATGAAATTGTTTGTCGACTGACGTCATGTTTGTCAACTGATGAAATTACAGACCGGGACACGGGGATACAGGGAATATAAATCACGACCGGGAACCTCAAAGAGAAATTACAGACTGGGACACCGGGACACAGGGAATATAAATGACGACCGGGACACAGTGACACAACTACAAAGGGGACGACGGGGGTACAGGGAAGATATATAAATGACGACCGGGACACAGGGATTGTTCGAAGAGAAATTACAGACCGGACACCGGGAAACAAATGACGACCGGGATGCTGGGACACAGGGAATATAAATGACGACCTCGACACTCAAAGAGAAAGTACAGACTGGGACACCGGGACACAAATGACGACCGGAATACTGGGAATATAAATGACGACCAGGACACAGGGACACAACTACAAGGGGGGTGCCAGGGGGCACAGGGGGATATATAAATGACGACGGGGACACAGGGAATGTTTGATTAGCAATCAGCATCAACAAAGCTAAAGGGCAATCATTAGAATAATCAGGTATAGATCTGAATACGGATTGCTTTTCCCATGGACAATTTTATGTTGCATGTTCAAGAGTTAGGTAAACCTAACAATCTATTTATATGCACAAACAATAGGACATCGAAGAATGTTGTATATTCTTAAGTTTTACGTAGTTAAATTGGACAGCGAAGAATGTTGTATATTCGCAAGTTTTATGTAGTTCAAAAAATATATATATTTATATCTATCTCAATTCACAGGTGGGACACAGGGACACAACTACAATGGCAGGTAACTAATATGGCGTGTAACGACTTACGCGCGCGGGGGGCTTGGGGGCGCGATGCCCCCCAAGCCCCCCCAAACAGCTATATATCTATATATATAAAAATAAGTTGTCTGTGTGTCTGTCGAGTGACTTCAGGTGTGTCGACTGACGTCATTGTAAGGATTGAGCTGTATGCGTCATGAAATTGTTTGTCGACTGACGTCATGTTTGTCAACTGATGAAATTACAGACCGGGACACAAATGACGACCGGGACACGGGGATACAGGGAATATAAATGACGACCGGGAACCTCAAAGAGAAATTACAGACTGGGACACCGGGACACAGGGAATATAAATGACGACCGGGACACAGTGACACAACTACAAAGGGGACGACGGGGGTACAGGAGAGATATATAAATGACGACCGGGACACAGGGATTGTTCGAAGAGAAATTACAGACCGGGACACCGGGAAACAAATGACGACCGGGATGCTGGGACACAGGGAATATAAATGACGACCTCGACACTCAAAGAGAAAGTACAGACTGGGACACCGGGACACAAATGACGACCGGAATACTGGGAATATAATTGCCGACCAGGACACAGGGACACAACTACAAGGGGGGTGCCAGGGGGCACAGGGGGATATATAAATGACGACGGGGACACAGGGAATGTTTGATTAGCAATCAGCATCAACAAAGCTAAAGGGCAATCATTAGAATAATCAGGTATAGATCTGAATACGGATTGCTTTTCCCATGGACAATTTTATGTTGCATGTTCAAGAGTTAGGTAAACCTAACAATCTATTTATATGCACAAACAATAGGACATGGAAGAATGTTGTATATTCTTAAGTTTTACGTAGTTAAATTGGACAGCGAAGAATGTTGTATATTCGCAAGTTTTATGTAGTTCAAAAATATATATATTTATATCTATCTCAATTCACAGGTGGGACACAGGGACACAACTACAATGGCAGGTAACTAATATGGCGTGTAACGACTTACGCGCGCGGGGGGGCTTGGGGGCGCGATGCCCCCCCAAGCCCCCCCCCCCCAACAGCTATATATCTATATATAAAAAATAAGTTGTCTGTGTCTCTGTCGAGTGACTTCAGGTGTGTCGACTGACGTCATTGTAAAGATTGAGCTGTATGCGTCATGAAATTGTTTGTCGACTGACGTCATGTTTGTCAACTGATGAAATTACAGACCGGGACACGAATGACGACCGGGACACGGGGATACAGGGAATATAAATGATGACCGGGAACCTCAAAGAGAATTACAGACTGGGACACCGGGACACAGGGAATATAAATGACGACCGGGACACAGTGACACAACTACAAAGGGGACGACGGGGGTACAGGGAAGATATATAAATGACGACCGGGACACAGGGATTGTTCGAAGAGAAATTACAGACCGGGACACCGGGAAACAAATGACGACCGGGATGCTGGGACACAGGGAATATAAATGACGACCTCGACACTCAAAGAGAAAGTACAGACTGGGACACCGGGACACAAATGACGACCGGAATACTGGGAATATAAATGACGACCAGGACACAGGGACACAACTACAAGGGGGGTGCCAGGGGGCACAGGGGGATATATAAATGACGACGGGGACACAGGGAATGTTTGATTAGCAATCAGCATCAACAAAGCTAAAGGGCAATCATTAGAATAATCAGGTATAGATCTGAATACGGATTGCTTTTCCCATGGACAATTTTATGTTGCATGTTCAAGAGTTAGGTAAACCTAACAATCTATTTTTATGCACAAACAATAGGACATTGAAGAATGTTGTATATTCTTAAGTTTTACGTAGTTAAAATGGACAGCGAAGAATGTTGTATATTCGCAAGTTTTATGTAGTTCAAAAAATATATATATTTATATCTATCTCAATTCACAGGTGGGACACAGGGACACAACTACAATGGCAGGTAACTAATATGGCGTGTAACGACTTACGCGCGCGGGGGGCTTGGGGGCGCGATGCCCCCCCAAGCCCCCCCCCCCCCCCAACATCTATATATCTATATATATAAAAATAAGTTGTCTGTGTGTCTGTTGAGTGACTTCAGGTGTGTCGACTGACGTCATTGTAAGGATTGAGCTGTATGCGTCATGAAATTGTTTGTCGACTGACGTCATGTTTGTCAACTGATGAAATTACAGACCGGGACACAAATGACGACCGGGACACGGGGATACAGGGAATATAAATGACGACCGGGAACCTCAAAGAGAAATTACAGACTGGGACACCGGGACACAGGGAATATAAATGACGACCGGGACACAGTGACTCAACTACAAAGGGGACGACGGGGGTACAGGGAAGATATATAAATGACGACCGGGACACAGGGATTGTTCGAAGAGAAATTACAGACCGGGACACAGGGAAACAAATGACGACCGGGATGCTGGGACACAGGGAATATAAATGACGACCTCGACACTCAAAGAGAAAGTACAGACTGGGACACCGGGACACAAATGACGACCGGAATACTGGGAATATAAATGACGACCAGGACACAGGGACACAACTACAAGGGGGGTGCCAGGGGCACAGGGGGATATATAAATGACGACGGGGACACAGGGAATGTTTGATGAGCAATCAGCATCAACAAAGCTAAAGGGCAATCATTAGAATAATCAGGTATAGATCTGAATACGGATTGCTTTTCCCATGGACAATTTTATGTTGCATTTTCAAGAGTTAGGTAAACCTAACAATCTATTTATATGCACAAACAATAGGACATGGAAGAATGTTGTATATTCTTAAGTTTTACGTAGTTAAATTGGACAGCGAAGAATGTTGTATATTCGCAAGTTTTATGTAGTTCAAAAAATATATATATTTATATCTATCTCAATTCACAGGTGGGACACAGGGACACAACTACAATGACAGGTAACTAATATGGCGTGTAACGACTTACACGCGCGGGGGCTTGGGGGCGCGATGCCCCCCCAAGCCCCCCCCCCCCCAACAGCTATATATCTATATATATAAAAATAAGTTGTTTGTGTGTCTGTCGAGTGACTTCAGGTGGGTCGACTGACGTCATTGTAAGGATTGAGCTGTATGCGTCATGAAATTGTTTGTCGACTGACGTCATGTTTGTCAACTGATGAAATTACAGACCGGGACACAAATGACGACCGGGACACGGGGATACAGGGAATATAAATGACGACCGGGAACCTCAAAGAGAAATTACAGACTGGGACACCGGGACATAGGGAATATAAATGACGACCGGGACACAGTGACACAACTACAAAGGGACGACGGGGTACAGGGATGATATATAAATGACGACCGGGACACAGGGATTGTTCGAAGAGAAATTACAGACCGGGACACCGGAAACAAATGACGACCGGGATGCTGGGACACAGGGAATATAAATGACGACCTCGACACTCAAAGAGAAAGTACAGACTGGGACACCGGGACACAAATGACGACCGGAATACTGGGAATATAAATGACGACCAGGACACAGGGACACAACTACAAGGGGGGTGCCAGGGGGCACAGGGGGATATATAAATGACGACGGGGACACAGGGAATGTTTGATGAGCAATCAGCATCAACAAAGCTAAAGGGCAATCATTAGATAATCAGGTATAGATCTGAATACGGATTGCTTTTCCCATGGGACAATTTTATGTTGCATGTTCAAGAGTTAGGTAAACCTAACAATCTATTTATATGCACAAACAATAGGACATGGAAGAATGTTGTATATTCTTAAGTTTTACGTAGTTAAATTGGACAGCGAAGAATGTTGTATATTCGCAAGTTTTATGTAGTTCAAAAAATATATATATTTATATCTATCTCAATTCACAGGTGGGACACAGGGACACAACTACAATGCAGGTAACTAATATGGCGTGTAACGACTTACGTGTGCGGGGGGCTTGGGGGCGCGATGCCCCCCCAAGCCCCCCCCCCCAACAGCTATATATCTATATATATAAATAAGTTGTCTGTGTGTCTGTCGAGTGACTTCAGGTGTGTCGACTGACGTCATTGTAAGGATTGAGCTGTATGCGTCATGAAATTGTTTGTCGACTGACGTCATGTTTGTCAACTGATGAAATTACAGACCGGGACACAAATGACGACCGGGACACGGGGATACAGGGAATATAAATGACGACCGGGAACCTCAAAGAGAAATTACAGACTGGGACACCGGGACACAGGGAATATAAATGACGACCGGGACACAGTGACACAACTACAAAGGGGACGACGGGGGTACAGGGAAGATATATAAATGACGACCGGGACACAGGGATTGTTCGAAGAGAAAATACAGACCGGGACACCGGGAAACAAATGACGACCGGGATGCTGGGACACAGGAATATAAATGACGACCTCGACACTCAAAGAGAAAGTACAGACTGAAATTGTTTGTCGACTGACGTCATGTTTGTCAACTGATGAAATTAAAGACCGGGACACAAATGACGACCGGACACGGGGATACAGGGAATATAAATGACGACCGGGAACGTCAAAGAGAAATTACAGACTGGGACACCGGACACAGGGAATATAAATGACGACCGGAACACAGTGACACAACTACAAAGGGGACGACGGGGGTACAGGGAAGATATATAAATGACGACCGGGACACAGGGATTGTTCGAAGACAAATTACAGACCGGGACACCGGGAAACAAATGACGACCGGGATGCTGGGACACAGGGAATATAATGACAACCACGACACTCAAAGAAAGTACAGACTGGGACACCGGGACACAAATGACGACCGAAATACTGGGAATATAATGACGACCAGGACACAGGGACACAACTACAAGGGGGGTGCCAGGGGGCACAGGGGGATATATAAATGACGACGGGGACACAGGGAATGTTGATGAGCAATCAGCATCAACAAAGCTAAAGGGCAATCATTAGAATAATCAGGTATAGATCTGAATACGGATTGCTTTTCCCATGGACAATTTTATGTTGCATGTTCAAGAGTTAGGTAAACCTAACAATCGATTATATGCACAAACAATAGGACATGGAAGAATGTTGTATATTCTTAAGTTTTACGTAGTTAAATTGGACAGCGAAGAATGTTGTATATTCGCAAGTTTTATGTAGTTCAAAAAATAATATATTTATATCTATCTCAATTCACAGGTGGGACACAGGACACAACTACAATGGCAGGTAACTAATATGGCGTGTAACGACTTACGCTTGCGGGGGCTTGTGGGCGCAATGCCCCCCCAAAGCCCCCTCCCAACAGCTATATATCTATATATATATAAAATAAGTTGTCTGTGTGTCTGTCGAGTGACTTCAGGTGTGTCGACTGACGTCATTGTAAGGATTGAGCTGTATGCGTCATGAAATTGTTTGTCGACTGACGTCATGTTTGTCAACTGATGAAATTACAGACCGGGACACAAATGACGACCGGGAGACGGGGATACAGGGAATATAAATGACGACCGGGAACCGCAAAGAGAAATACAGACTGGGACACCGGGACCCAGGGAATATAAATGACGACCGGGACACAGTGACACAACTACAAAGGGAACGACGGGGGTACAGGGAAGATATATAAATGACGACCGGACACAGGGATTGTTCGAAGAGAAATTACAGACCGGGACACCGGGAAACAAATGGCGACCGGGATGCTGGGACACAGGGAATATAAATGACGACCTCGACACTCAAAGAGAAAGTACAGACTGGGACACCGGGACACAAATGACGACCGGAATACTGGGAATATAAATGACGACCAGGACACAGGGACACAACTACAAGGGGGGTGCCAGGGGGCACAGGGGGATATATAAATGACGACGGGGACACAGAGAATGTTTGATTAGCAATCAGCATCAACAAAGCTAAAGGGCAATCATTAGAATAATCAGGTATAGATCTGAATACGGATTGCTTTTCCCATGGACAATTTTATGTTGCATGTTCAAGAGTTAGGTAAACCTAACAATCTATTTATTGCACAAACAATAGGACATGGAAGAATGTTGTATATTCTTAAGTTTTACGTAGTTAAATTGGACAGCGAAGAATGTTGTATATTCGCAAGTTTTATGTAGTTCAAAAAATATATATTTATATCTATCTCAATTCACAGGTGGGACACAGGAAACAACTACAATGGCAGGTAACTAATATGGCGTGTAACGACTTACGCGCGCGGGGGGCTTGGGGGCGCGATGCCCCCCAAGCCCCCCCCCCCCAACAGCTATATATCTATATATATAAAAATAAGTTGTCTGTGTGTCTGTCGAGTGACTTCAGGTGTGTCGACTCACGTCATTGTAAGGATAGAGCTGTATGTGTCATGAAATTGTTTGTCGACTGACGTCATGTTTGTCAACTGATGAAATTACAGACCGGGACACAAATGACGACCGGGACACGGGGATACAGGGAATATAAATGACGACCAGGAACCTCAAAGAGAAATTACAGACTGGGACACCGGGACACAGGGAATATAAATGACGACCGGGACACAGGGATTGTTCGAAGAGAAATTACAGACCGGGACACCGGGAAACAAATGACGACCGGGATGCTGGGACACAGGGAATATAAATGACGACCTCGACACTCAAAGAGAAAGTACAGACTGGGACACCGGGACACAAATGACGACCGGAATACTGGGAATATAAATGACGACCAGGACACAGGGACACAACTACAAGGGGGGTGCCAGGGGCACAGGGGGATATATAAATGACGACGGGGACACAGGGAATGTTTGATTAGCAATCAGCATCAACAAAGCTAAAGGGAAATCATTAGAATAATCAGGTATAGATCTGAATACGGATTGCTTTTCCCATGGACATTTTTATGTTGCATGTTCAAGAGTTAGGTAAACCTAACAATCCATTTATATGCACAAACATAGGACATGGAAGAATGTTGTATATTCTTAAGTTTTACGTAGTTAAATTGGACAGCGAAGAATGTTGTATATTCGCAAGTTTATGTAGTTCAAAAAATATATATATTTATATCTATCTCAATTCACAGGTGGGACACAGGGACACAACTACAATGGCAGGTAACTAATATGATGTGTAACGACTTACGCGCGCGGGGGGCTTGGGGGCGCGATGCCACCCCAAGCCCCCCCCCAACAGCTATATATCTATATATATAAAAATAAGTTGTCTGTGTGTCTGTCGATTGACTTCAGGTGTGTCGACTGACGTCATTGTAAGGATTGAGCTGTATGCGTCATGAAATTGTTTGTCGACTGACGTCATGTTTGTCAACTGATGAAATTACAGACCAGGACACAAATGACGACCGGGACACGGGGATACAGGGAATATAAATGACGACCGGAAACCTCAAAGAGAAATTACAGACTGGGACACCGGGACACAGGGAATATAAATGACGACCGGGACACAGTGACACAACTACAAAGGGGACGACGGGGGGACAGGGAAGATATATAAATGACGACCGGGACACAGGGATTGTTCGAAGAGAAATTACAGACCGGGACACCGGGAAACAAATGACGACCGGGATGCTGGGACACAGGGAATATAAATGACGACCTCGACACTCAAAGAGAAAGTACAGACTGGGACACCGGGACACAAATGACGACCGGAATACTGGGAATATAAATGACGACCAGGACACAGGGACACAACTACAAGGGGGGTGCCAGGGGCACAGGGGGATATATAAATGACGACGGGACACAGGGAATGTTTGATTAGCAATCAGCATCAACAAAGCTAAAGGGCAATCATTAGAATAATCAGGTATAGATCTGAATACGGATTGCTTTTCCCATGGACAATTTTATGTTGCATGTTCAAGAGTTAGGTAAACCTAACAATCTATTTATATGCACAAACAATAGGACATGGAAGAATGTTGTATATTCTTAAGTTTTACGTAGTTAAATTGGACAGCGAAGAATGTTGTATATTCGCAAGTTTTATGTAGTTCAAAAAATATATATATTTATATCTATCTCAATTCACAGGTGGGACACAGGGACACAACTACAATGGCAGGTAACTAATATGGCGTGTAACGACTTACGCGCGCGGGGGGCTTGGGGCGCGATGCCCCCCCCCCCCAACAGCTATATATCTATATATATATAAATAAGTTGTCTGTGTGTCTGTCGAGTGACTTCAGGTGTGTCGACTGACGTCATTGTAAGGAGTGAGCTGTATGCGTCATGAAATTGTTTGTCGACTGACGTCATGTTTGTCAACTGATGAAATTACAGACCGGGACACAATGACGACCGGACACGGGGATACAGGAATATAAATGACGACCGGGAACCTCAAAGAGAAATTACAGACTGGGACACCGGGACACAGGGAATATAAATGACGACCAGGACACAGGGACACAACTACAAGGGGGTGCCAGGGGGCACAGGGGGATATATAAATGACGACGGGGACACAGGGAATGTTTGATTAGCAATCAGCATCAACAAAGCTAAAGGGCAATCATTAGAATAATCAGGTATAGATCTGAATACGGATTGCTTTTCCCATGGACAATTTTATGTTGCATGTTCAAGAGTTAGGTAAACCTAACAATCTATGTATATGCACAAACAATAGGACATGGAAGAATGTTGTATATTCGTTAAGTTTTACGTAGTTAATTGGGACAGCGAAGAATGTTGTATATTCGCAAGTTTTATGTAGTTCAAAAAATATATATTTATATCTATCTCAATTCACAGGAGGACACAGGGACACAACTACAATGGCAGGTAACTAATATGGCGTGTAACGACTTACGCGCGCGGGGGGCTTGGGGCGCGATGCCCCCCCAAGCCCCCCCCCCCCCAACAGCTATATATCTATATATATAAAATAAGTTGTCTGTGTGTCTGTCGAGTGACTTCAGGTGTGTCGACTGACGTCATTGTAAGGATTGGAGCTGGTATGCGTCATGAAATTGTTTGTCAACTGACGTCATGTTTGTCAACTGATGAAATTACAGACCGGACACAAATGACAGAACCGGGACACGGGGATACAGGGAATATAAATGACGACCGGGAACTTCAAAGAGAAATTACAGACTGGGACACCGGGACACAGGGAATATAAATGACGACCGGGACACAGTGACACAACTACAAAGGGGACGACGGGGGTACAGGGAGAGATATAAATGACGACCGGGACACAGGGATTGTTCGAAGAGAAATTACAGACCGGGACACCGGGAAACAAATGACGACCGGGATGCTGGGACACAGGGAATATAATGACGATCTCGACACTCAAAGAGAAAGTACAGACTGGGACACCGGGACACAAATGACGACCGGAATACTGGGAATATAAATGACGACCAGGACACAGGGGCACAACTACAAGGGGGTGCCAGGGGGCACAGGGGGATATATAAATGACGACGGGGACACAGGGAATGTTTGATTAGCAATCAGCATCAACAAACGTAAAGGGCAATCATTAGAATAATCAGGTATAGATCTGAATACGGATTGCTTTTCCCAGGACAATTGTATGTGCATGTTCAAGAGTTAGGTAACCTAACAATCTATTTATATGCACAAACAATAGGACATGGAAGAATGTTGTATATTCTTAAGTTTTACGTAGTTAAATTGGACAGCGAAGAATGTTGTATATTCGCAAGTTTTATGTAGTTCAAAAAATATATATTATTATATCTATCTCAATTCACAGGTGGGACACAGGGACACAACTACAATGGCAGGTAACTAATATGGCGTGTAACGACTTACGCGCGCGGGGGCTTGGGGCGCGATGCCCCACAAGCCCCCCCCCCCCCCAACAGCTATATATCTTTGATATATAAAATAAGTTGTCTGTGTGTCTGTCGAGTGACTTCAGGTGTGTCAACTAACGTCATTGTAAGGATTGAGCTGTATGCGTCATGAAATTGTTTGTCGACTGACGTCATGTTTGTCAACTGATGAAATTACAGACCGGGACACAAATGACGATCGGGACACGGAGATACAGGGAATATAAATGACGACCGGGAACCTCAAAGAGAAATTACAGACTGGGACACCGGGACACAGGGAATATAAATGACGACCGGGACACAGTGACACAACTACAAAGGGGACGACGGGGGTACAGGGAAGATATATAATGACGACCGGGACACAGGGATTGTTCGAAGAGAAATTACAGACCGGGACACCGGGAAACAAATGACGACCGGGATGCTGGACACAGGGAATATAAATGACGACCTCGACACTCAAAGAGAAAGTACAGACTGGGACACCGGGACACAAATGACGACCGGAATGCTGGGAATATAAATGACGACCAGGACACAGGGACACAACTACAAGGGGGGTGCCAGGGGGCACAGGGGGATATATAAATGACGACGGGGACACAGGGAATGTTTGATTAGCAATCAGCATCAACAAAGCTAAAGGGCAATCATTAGAATAATCAGGTATAGATCTGAATACGGATTGCTTTTCCCATGGACAATTTTATGTTGCATGTTCAAGAGTTAGGTAAACCTAACAATCTATTATATGCACAAACAATAGGACATGGAAGATGTTGTATATTCTTAAGTTTTACGTAGTTAAATTGGACAGCGAAGAATGTTGTATTCGTAAGTTTTATGTAGTTCAAAAAATATATATTTATATCTATCTCAATTCACAGGTGGGACACAGGGACACAACTACAATGGCAGGTAACTAATATGGCGTGTAACGACTTACGCGCGCGGGGGGCTTGGGGGCGCGATGCCCCCCCAAGCCCCCCCAAACAGCTATATATCTATATATATAAAAATAAGTTGTCTGTGTGTCTCTCGAGTGACTTCAGGTGTGTCGACTGACGTCATTGTAAGGATTGAGCTGTATGCGTCATGAAATGGTTTGTCGACTGACGTCATGTTTGTCAACTGATGAAATTACAGACCGGGACACAAATGACGACCGGGACACGGGGATACAGGGAATATAAATGACGACCGGGAACCTCAAAGAGAAATTACAGACTGGGACACCGGGACACAGGGATATACATGACGACCGGGACACAGTGACACAACTACAAAGGGGACGACGGGGGTACAGGGAAGATATTAAATGACAACCGGGACACAGGGATTGTTCGAAGAGAAATTACAGACCGGGACACCGGGAAACAAATGACGACCGGGATGCTGGGACGGAATATAAATGACGACCTCGACACTCAAAGAGAAAGTACAGACTGGGACATCGGGACACAAATGACGACCGGAATACTGGGAATATAAATGACGACCAGGACACAGGGACACAACTACAAGGGGGGTGCCAAGGGGCACAGGGGGATATATAAATGACGACGGGGACACAGGGAATGTTTGATTAGCAATCAGCATCAACAAAGCTAAAGGGCAATCATTAGAATAATCAGGTATAGATCTGAATACGGATGCTTTTCCCATGGACAATTTTATGTTGCATGTTCAAGAGTTAGGTAAACCTAACAATCTATTTATATGCACAAACAACAGGACATGGAAGAATGTTGTATATTCTTAAGTTTTACGTAGTTAATGGGACAGC
>NW_027065567.1:0-21504 GCF_032884065.1 Artemia franciscana | reverse complement strand
CGAGGGTAATAGCTACGTATGTTTAAAAAATGAAGATATTAGACTATTTCATGATTGCACATGGTAAAAAATGTGATTAAAGGCTCTTTTCCTATTTCAAAAGTTTTAGTTTTCGAGGGTAATAGCTACGTATGTTGAAAAAATGAAGATATTAGACTATTTTATGATTGCAAATGGTAAAGAATGTGATTAAAGGCTCTTTTCCTATTTCAAAAGTTTTCGTTTTCGAGGGTAATAGCTACGTATGTTGGAAAAATGAAGATTTTAGACTATTTTATGATTGCACATGGTAAAGAATGTGATTAAAGGCTCTTTTCCTATGTCAAAAGTTTTAGTTTTCGAGGGTAATAGCTACGTATGTTGAAAAAATGAAGATATTAGACTATTTTATGATTGCACATGGTAAAGAAAGTGCTTAAAGGCTCTTTTCCTATTTCAAAAGTTTTAGTTTTCGAGGGTAATAGCTACGTATGTTGAAAAAATGAAGATATTAGACTATTTTATGATTGCAAATGGTAAAGAATGTGATTAAAGGCTCTTTTCCTATTTCAAAAGTTTTCGTTTTCGAGGGTAATAGCTACGTATGTTGGAAAAATGAAGATTTTAGACTATTTTATGATTGCACATGGTAAAGAATGTGATTAAAGGCTCTTTTCCTATGTCAAAAGTTTTAGTTTTCGAGGGTAATAGCTACGTATGTTGAAAAAATGAAGATATTAGACTATTTTATGATTGCAAATGGTAAAGAATGTGATTAAAGGCTCTTTTCCTATGTCAAAAGTTTTAGTTTTCGAGGGTAATAGCTACGTATGTTGAAATAATGAAGATATTAGAATATTTTATGATTGCACATGGTAAAGAATTTGATTAAAGGCTCTTTTCCTATTTCAAAAGTTTTAGTTTTCGAGGGTAATAGCTACGTATGTTGAAAAAATGAAGATATTAGACTATTTTATGATTGCAAATGGTAAAGAATGTGATTAAAGGCTCTTTTCCTATTTCAAAAGTTTTCGTTTTCGAGGGTAATAGCTACGTATGTTGGAAAAATGAAGATATTAGACTATTTTATGATTGCACATGGTAAAGAAAGTGCTTAAAGGCTCTTTTCCTATTTCAAAAGTCTTAGTTTTCGAGGGTAATAGCTACGTATGTTGAAAAAATGAAGATATTAGACTATTTTATGATTGCAAATGGTAAAGAATGTGATTAAAGGATCTTTTCCTATTTCAAAAGTTTTCGTTTTCGAGGGTAATAGCTACGTATGTTTAAAAAATGAAGATATTAGACTATTTCATGATTGCACATGGTAAAAAATGTGATTAAAGGCTCTTTTCCTATTTCAAAAGTTTTAGTTTTCGAGGGTAATAGCTACGTATGTTGAAAAAATGAAGATATTAGACTATTTTATGATTGCAAATGGTAAAGAATGTGATTAAAGGCTCTTTTCCTATTTCAAAAGTTTTCGTTTTCGAGGGTAATAGCTACGTATGTTGGAAAAATGAAGATTTTAGACTATTTTATGATTGCACATGGTAAAGAATGTGATTAAAGGCTCTTTTCCTATGTCAAAAGTTTTAGTTTTCGAGGGTAATAGCTACGTATGTTGAAAAAATGAAGATATTAGACTATTTTATGATTGCACATGGTAAAGAAAGTGCTTAAAGGCTCTTTTCCTATTTCAAAAGTTTTAGTTTTCGAGGGTAATAGCTACGTATGTTGAAAAAATGAAGATATTAGACTATTTTATGATTGCAAATGGTAAAGAATGTGATTAAAGGCTCTTTTCCTATTTCAAAAGTTTTCGTTTTCGAGGGTAATAGCTACGTATGTTGGAAAAATGAAGATTTTAGACTATTTTATGATTGCACATGGTAAAGAATGTGATTAAAGGCTCTTTTCCTATGTCAAAAGTTTTAGTTTTCGAGGGTAATAGCTACGTATGTTGAAAAAATGAAGATATTAGACTATTTTATGATTGCAAATGGTAAAGAATGTGATTAAAGGCTCTTTTCCTATGTCAAAAGTTTTAGTTTTCGAGGGTAATAGCTACGTATGTTGAAATAATGAAGATATTAGAATATTTTATGATTGCACATGGTAAAGAATTTGATTAAAGGCTCTTTTCCTATTTCAAAAGTTTTAGTTTTCGAGGGTAATAGCTACGTATGTTGAAAAAATGAAGATATTAGACTATTTTATGATTGCAAATGGTAAAGAATGTGATTAAAGGCTCTTTTCCTATTTCAAAAGTTTTCGTTTTCGAGGGTAATAGCTACGTATGTTGGAAAAATGAAGATATTAGACTATTTTATGATTGCACATGGTAAAGAAAGTGCTTAAAGGCTCTTTTCCTATTTCAAAAGTTTTAGTTTTCGAGGGTAATAGCCACGTATGTTGGAAAAATGAAGATATTAGACTATTTTATGATTGCACATGGTAAAGAATGTGATTAAAGGCTCTTTTCCTATTTCAAAAGTTTTCGTTTTCGAGGGTAATAGCTACGTATGTTGAAAAAATGAAGATATTAGACTATTTTATGATTGCAAATGGTAAAGAATGTGATTAAAGGCTCTTTTCCTATTTCAAAAGTTTTCGTTTTCGAGGGTAATAGCTACGTATGTTGGAAACATGAAGATATTAGACTATTTTATGATTGCAAATGGTAAAGAATGTGATTAAAGGCTCTTTTCCTATGTCAAAAGTTTTAGTTTTCGAGGGTAATAGCTACGTATGATGAAAAAATGAAGATATTAGACTATTTTATAATTGCAAATGGTAACAAATGTGATTAAAGGCTCTTTTCCTATGTCAAAAGTTTTAGTTTTTGAGGGTAATAGCTACGTATGTTGGAAAAATGAAGATATTAGACTATTTTATGATTGCACATGGTAAAGAAAGTGCTTAAAGGCTCTTTTCCTATTTCAAAAGTTTTAGTTTTCGAGGGTAATAGCTACGTATGTTGAAAAAATGAAGATATTAGACTATTTTATGATTGCAAATCGTAAAGAATGTGATTAAAGGTTCTTTTCCTATGTCAAAAGTTTTAGTTTTCGAGGGTAATAGCTACGTATGTTGAAAAAATGAAGATATTAGACTATTTTATGATTGCACATGGTAAAGAAAGTGCTTAAAGGCTCTTTTCCTATTTCAAAAGTTTTAGTTTTCGAGGGTAATAGCTACGTATGTTGAAAAAATGAAGATATTAGACTATTTTATGATTGCAAATGGTAAAGAATGTGATTAAAGGCTCTTTTCCTATGTCAAAAGTTTTAGTTTTCGAGGGTAATAGCTACGTATGATGAAAAATGAAGATATTAGACTATTTTATAATTGCAAATGGTAACGAATGTGATTAAAGGCTCTTTTCCTATGTCAAAAGTTTTAGTTTTCGAGGGTAATAGCTACGTATGTTGGAAAAATGAAAATAATAGACTATTTTATGATTGCACATGGTAAAGAAAGTGCTTAAAGGCTCTTTTCCTATTTCAAAAGTTTTAGTTTTCGAGGGTAATAGCTACGTATGTTGAAAAAATGAAGATATTAGACTATTTTATGATTTCAAATGGTAAAGAATGTGATTAAAGGCTCTTTTCCTATTTCAAAAGTTTAAGTTTTCGAGGGTAATAGCTAAGTATGTTGGAAAAATGAAGATATTAGACTATTTTATGATTGCACATGGTAAAGAAAGTGCTTAAAGGCTCTTTTCCTATTTCAAAAGTTTTCGTTTTCGAGGGTAATAGCTACGTATGTTGAAAAAATGAAGATATTAGACTATTTTATGATTGCACATGGTAAAGAAAGTGCTTAAATGCTCTTTTCCTATTTCAAAAGTTTTAGTTTTCGAGGGTAATAGCTACTTATGTTGAAAAAATGAAGATATTAGACTATTTTATGATTGCATATGGTAAAGAATGTGATTAAAGGCTCTTTTCCAATTTCAAAAGTTTAAGTTTTCGAGGGTAATAGCTACGTATGTTGGAAAAATGAAGATATTAGACTATTTTATGATTGCACATGGTAAAGAAAGTGCTTAAAGGCTCTTTTCCTATTTCAAAAGTTTTAGTTTTCGAGGGTAATAGCTACGTATGTTGAAAAAATGAAGATATTAGACTATTTTATGATTGCAAATGGTAAAGAATGTGATTAAAGGCTCTTTTCCTATTTCAAAAGTTTTAGTTTTCGAGGGTAATAGCTACGTATGTTGGAAAAATGAAGATATTAGACTATTTTATGATTGCATATGGTAAAGAAAGTGCTTAAAGGCTCTTTTCCTATTTCAAAAGTTTTAGTTTTCGAGGGTAATAGCTACGTATGTTGGAAAAATGAAGATATTAGACTATTTTATGATTGCACATGGTAAAGAAAGTGCTTAAAGGCTCTTTTCCTATGTCAAAAGTTTTAGTTTTCGAGGGTAATAGCTACGTATGTTGGAAAAATGAAAATAATAGACTATTTTATGATTGCACATGGTAAAGAAAGTGCTTAAAGGCTCTTTTCCTATTTCAAAAGTTTTAGTTTTCGAGGGTAATAGCTACGTATGTTGAAAAAATGAAGATATTAGACTATTTTATGATTGCAAATGGTAAAGAATGTGATTAAAGGCTCTTTTCCTATTTCAAAAGTTTAAGTTTTCGAGGGTAATAGCTAAGTATGTTGGAAAAATGAAGATATTAGACTATTTTATGATTGCACATGGTAAAGAAAGTGCTTAAAGGCTCTTTTCCTATTTCAAAAGTTTTCGTTTTCGAGGGTAATAGCTACGTATGTTGAAAAAATGAAGATATTAGACTATTTTATGATTGCACATGGTAAAGAAAGTGCTTAAAGGCTCTTTTCCTATTTCAAAAGTTTTAGTTTTTGAGGGTAATAGCTACTTATGTTGAAAAAATGAAGATATTAGACTATTTTATGATTGCATATGGTAAAGAATGTGATTAAAGGCTCTTTTCCAATTTCAAAAGTTTAAGTTTTCGAGGGTAATAGCTACGTATGTTGGAAAAATGAAGATATTAGACTATTTTATGATTGCACATGGTAAAGAAAGTGCTTAAAGGCTCTTTTCCTATTTCAAAAGTTTTAGTTTTCGAGGGTAATAGCTACGTATGTTGAAAAAATGAAGATATTAGACTATTTTATGATTGCAAATGGTAAAGAATGTGATTAAAGGCTCTTTTCCTATTTCAAAAGTTTTAGTTTTCGAGGGTAATAGCTACGTATGTTGGAAAAATGAAGATATTAGACTATTTTATGATTGCATATGGTAAAGAAAGTGCTTAAAGGCTCTTTTCCTATTTCAAAAGTTTTAGTTTTCGAGGGTAATAGCTACGTATGTTGGAAAAATGAAGATATTAGACTATTTTATGATTGCACATGGTAAAGAAAGTGCTTAAAGGCTCTTTTCCTATGGCAAAAGTTTTAGTTTTCGAGGGTCATAGCTACGTATGTTGGAAAAATGAAGATATTAGACTATTTTATGATTGCACATGGTAAAGAATGTGATTAAAGGCTCTTTTCCTATGTCAAAAGTTTTAGTTTTCGAGGGTAATAGCTACGTATGTTGAAAAAATGAAGATATTAGACTATTTTATGATTGCAAATGGTAAAGAAAGTGCTTAAAGGCTCTTTTCCTATTTCAAAAGTTTTAGTTTTCGAGGGTAATAGCTACGTATGTTGAAAAAATGAAGATATTAGACTATTTTATGATTGCAAATGGTAAAGAATGTGATTAAAGGCTCTTTTCCTATGTCAAAAGTTTTAGTTTTCGAGGGTAATAGCTACGTATGATGAAAAAATGAAGATATTAGACTATTTTATAATTGCAAATGGTAACGAATGTGATTAAAGGCTCTTTTCCTATGTCAAAAGTTTTAGTTTTCGAGGGTAATAGCTACGTATGTTGAAAAAATGAAGATATTAGACTATTTTATAATTGCAAATGGTAACGAATGTGATTAAAGGCTCTTTTCCTATGTCAAAAGTTTTAGTTTTCGAGGGTAATAGCTACGTATGTTGAAAAAATGAAGATATTAGACTATTTTATGATTGCACATGGTAAAGAAAGTGCTTAAAGGCTCTTTTCCTATTTCAAAAGTTTTAGTTTTCGAGGGTAATAGCTACGTATGTTGAAAAAATGAAGATATTAGACTATTTTATGATTGCAAATGGTAAAGAATGTGATTAAAGGCTCTTTTCCTATGTCAAAAGTTTTAGTTTTCGAGGGTAATAGCTACGTATGTTGAAAAAATGAAGATATTAGACTATTTTATGATTGCAAATGGTAAAGAATGTGATTAAAGGCTCTTTTCCTATGTCAAAAGTTTTAGTTTTCGAGGGTAATAGCTACGTATGTTGAAAAAATGAAGATATTAGACTATTTTATGATTGCATATGGTAAAGAATGTGATTAAAGGCTCTTTTCCTATTTCAAAAGTTTAAGTTTTCGAGGGTAATAACTACGAATGTTGGAAAAATGAAGATATTAGACTATTTTATGATTGCACATGGTAAAGAAAGTGCTTAAAGGCTCTTTTCCCATTTCAAAAGTCTTATTTTTCGAGGGTAATAGCTACGTATGTTGAAAAAATGAAGATATTAGACTATTTTATGATTGCAAATGGTAAAGAATGTGATTAAAGGCTCTTTACTATTTCAAAAGTTTTAGTTTTCGAGGGTAATAGCTACGTATGTTTTAAAAATGAAGATATTAGACTATTTTGTGATTGCACATGGTAAAGAAAGTGCTTAAAGGCTCTTTTCCTATTTCAAAAGTTTTAGTTTTCGAGGGTAATAGCTACGTATGTTGAAAAAATGAAGATATTAGACTATTTTATGATTGCAAATGGTAAAGAATGTGATTAAAGGCTCTTTTCCTATGTCAAAAGTTTTAGTTTTCGAGGGTAATAGCTACGTATGTTGAAAAAATGAAGATATTAGACTATTTTATGATTGCACATGGTAAAGAAAGTGCTTAAAGGCTCTTTTCCTATTTCAAAAGTTTTAGTTTTCGAGGGTAATAGCTACGTATGTTGAAAAAATGAAGATATTAGACTATTTTATGATTGCAAATGGTAAAGAATGTGATTAAAGGCTCTTTTCCTATTTCAAAAGTTTTCGTTTTCGAGGGGTAATAGCTACGTATGTTGGAAACATGAAGATATTAGACTATTTTATGATTGCAAATGGTAAAGAATGTGATTTAAAGGCTCTTTTCCTATGTCAAAAGTTTTAGTTTTCGAGGGTAATAGCTACGTATGATGAAAAAATGAAGATATTAGACTATTTTATAATTGCAAATGGTAACAAATGTGATTAAAGGCTCTTTTCCTATGTCAAAAGTTTTAGTTTTTGAGGGTAATAGCTACGTATGTTGGAAAAATGAAGATATTAGACTATTTTATGATTGCACATGGTAAAGAAAGTGCTTAAAGGCTCTTTTCCTATTTCAAAAGTTTTAGTTTTCGAGGGTAATAGCTACGTATGTTGAAAAAATGAAGATATTAGACTATTTTATGATTGCAAATCGTAAAGAATGTGATTAAAGGTTGTTTTCCTATGTCAAAAGTTTTAGTTTTCGAGGGTAATAGCTACGTATGTTGAAAAAATGAAGATATTAGACTATTTTATGATTGCACATGGTAAAGAAAGTGCTTAAAGGCTCTTTCCCTATTTCAAAAGTTTTAGTTTTCGAGGGTAATAGCTACGTATGTTGAAAAAATGAAGATATTAGACTATTTTATGATTGCAAATGGTAAAGAATGTGATTAAAGGCTCTTTTCCTATGTCAAAAGTTTTAGTTTTCGAGGGTAATAGCTACGTATGATGAAAAATGAAGATATTAGACTATTTTATAATTGCAAATGGTAACGAATGTGATTAAAGGCTCTTTTCCTATGTCAAAAGTTTTAGTTTTCGAGGGTAATAGCTACGTATGTTGGAAAAATGAAAATAATAGACTATTTTATGATTGCACATGGTAAAGAAAGTGCTTAAAGGCTCTTTTCCTATTTCAAAAGTTTTAGTTTTCGAGGGTAATAGCTACGTATGTTGAAAAAATGAAGATATTAGACTATTTTATGATTGCAAATGGTAAAGAATGTGATTAAAGGCTCTTTTCCTATTTCAAAAGTTTAAGTTTTCGAGGGTAATAGCTAAGTATGTTGGAAAAATGAAGATATTAGACTATTTTATGATTGCACATGGTAAAGAAAGTGCTTAAAGGCTCTTTTCCTATTTCAAAAGTTTTCGTTTTCGAGGGGTAATAGCTACGTATGTTGAAAAAATGAAGATATTAGACTATTTTATGATTGCACATGGTAAAGAAAGTGCTTAAATGCTCTTTTCCTATTTCAAAAGTTTTAGTTTTCGAGGGTAATAGCTACTTATGTTGAAAAAATGAAGATATTAGACTATTTTATGATTGCATATGGTAAAGAATGTGATTAAAGGCTCTTTTCCAATTTCAAAAGTTTAAGTTTTCGAGGGTAATAGCTACGTATGTTGGAAAAAATGAAGATATTAGACTATTTTATGATTGCACATGGTAAAGAAAGTGCTTAAAGGCTCTTTTCCTATTTCAAAAGTTTTAGTTTTCGAGGGGTAATAGCTACGTATGTTGAAAAAATGAAGATATTAGACTATTTTATGATTGCAAATGGTAAAGAATGTGATTAAAGGCTCTTTTCCTATTTCAAAAGTTTTAGTTTTCGAGGGTAATAGCTACGTATGTTGGAAAAATGAAGATATTAGACTATTTTATGATTGCATATGGTAAAGAAAGTGCTTAAAGGCTCTTTTCCTATTTCAAAAGTTTTAGTTTTCGAGGGTAATAGCTACGTATGTTGGAAAAATGAAGATATTAGACTATTTTATGATTGCACATGGTAAAGAAAGTGCTTAAAGGCTCTTTTCCTATGGCAAAAGTTTTAGTTTTCGAGGGTCATAGCTACGTATGTTGGAAAAAATGAAGATATTAGACTATTTTATGATTGCACATGGTAAAGAATGTGATTAAAGGCTCTTTTCCTATGTCAAAAATTTTAGTTTTCGAGGGTAATAGCTACGTATGATGAAAAAATGAAGATATTAGACTATTTTATAATTGCAAATGGTAACGAATGTGATTAAAGGCTCTTTTCCTATGTCAAAAGTTTTAGTTTTCGAGGGTAATAGCTACGTATGTTGAAAAAATGAAGATATTAGACTATTTTATAATTGCAAATGGTAACGAATGTGATTAAAGGCTCTTTTCCTATGTCAAAAGTTTTAGTTTTCGAGGGTAATAGCTACGTATGTTGAAAAAATGAAGATATTAGACTATTTTATGATTGCACATGGTAAAGAAAGTGCTTAAAGGCTCTTTTCCTATTTCAAAAGTTTTAGTTTTCGAGGGTAATAGCTACGTATGTTGAAAAAAATGAAGATATTAGACTATTTTATGATTGCAAATGGTAAAGAATGTGATTAAAGGCTCTTTTCCTATGTCAAAAGTTTTAGTTTTTCGAGGGTAATAGCTACGTATGTTGAAAAAAATGAAGATATTAGACTATTTTATGATTGCAAATGGTAAAGAATGTGATTAAAGGCTCTTTTCCTATGTCAAAAGTTTTAGTTTTCGAGGGTAATAGCTACGTATGTTGAAAAAATGAAGATATTAGACTATTTTATGATTGCATATGGTAAAGAATGTGATTAAAGGCTCTTTTCCTATTTCAAAAGTTTAAGTTTTCGAGGGTAATAACTACGAATGTTGGAAAAATGAAGATATTAGACTATTTTATGATTGCACATGGTAAAGAAAGTGCTTAAAGGCTCTTTTCCCATTTCAAAAGTCTTATTTTTCGAGGGTAATAGCTACGTATGTTGAAAAAAATGAAGATATTAGACTATTTTATGATTGCAAATGGTAAAGAATGTGATTAAAGGCTCTTTACTATTTCAAAAGTTTTAGTTTTCGAGGGTAATAGCTACGTATGTTTTAAAAATGAAGATATTAGACTATTTTGTGATTGCACATGGTAAAGAAAGTGCTTAAAGGCTCTTTTCCTATTTCAAAAGTTTTAGTTTTCGAGGGTAATAGCTACGTATGTTGAAAAAATGAAGATATTAGACTATTTTATGATTGCAAATGGTAAAGAATGTGATTAAAGGCTCTTTTCCTATGTCAAAAGTTTTAGTTTTCGAGGGTAATAGCTACGTATGTTGAAAAAATGAAGATATTAGACTATTTTATGATTGCACATGGTAAAGAAAGTGCTTAAAGGCTCTTTTCCTATTTCAAAAGTTTTAGTTTTTGAGGGTAATAGCTACGTATGTTGAAAAAATGAAGATATTAGACTATTTTATGATTGCAAATGGTAAAGAATGTGATTAAAGGCTCTTTTCCTATGTCAAAAGTTTTAGTTTTCGTGGGTAATAGCTACGTATGATGAAAAAATGAAGATATTAGACTATTTTATAATTGCAAATGGTAACGAATGTGATTAAAGGCTCTTTTCCTATTTCAAAAGTTTGTTTTTCGAGGGTAATAGCTACGTATGTTGAAAAAATGAAGATATTAGACTATTTTATGATTGCACATGGTAAAGAAAGTGCTTAAAGGCTCTTTTCCTATTTCAAAAGTTTTAGTTTTCGAGGGTAATAGCTACTTATGTTGAAAAAATGAAGATATTAGACTATTTTATGATTGCATATGGTAAAGAATGTGATTAAAGGCTCTTTTCCTATTTCAAAAGTTTAAGTTTTCGAGGGTAATAGCTACGTATGTTGGAAAAATGAAGATATTAGACTATTTTATGATTGCACATGGTAAAGAAAGTGCTTAAAGGCTCTTTTCCTATTTCAAAAGTTTTAGTTTTCGAGGGTAATAGCTACGTATGTTGAAAAAATGAAGATATTAGACTATTTTATGATTGCAAATGGTAAAGAATGTGATTAAAGGCTCTTTTCCTATTTCAAAAGTTTTAGTTTTCGAGGGTAATAGCTACGTATGTTGGAAAAATGAAGATATTAGACTATTTTATGATTGCACATGGTAAAGAATGTGCTTAAAGGCTCTTTTCCTATGGCAAAAGTTTTAGTTTTCGAGAATCATAGCTACGTATGTTGGAAAAATGAAGATATTAGACTATTTTATGATTGCACATGGTAAAGAATGTGATTAAAGGCTCTTTTCCTATGTCAAAAGTTTTAGTTTTCGAGGGTAATAGCTACGTATGTTGAAAAAATGAAGATATTAGACTATTTTATGATTGCAAATGGTAAAGAAAGTGCTTAAAGGCTCTTTTCCTATTTCAAAACTTTTAGTTTTCGAGGGTAATAGCTACGTATGTTGAAAAAATGAAGATATTAGACTATTTTATGATTGGAAATGGTAAAGAATGTGATTAAAGGCTCTTTTCCTATGTCAATAGTTTTAGTTTTCGAGGGTAATAGCTACGTATGATGAAAAAATGAAGATATTAGACTATTTTATAATTGCAAATGGTAACGAATGTGATTAAAGGCTCTTTTCCTATGTCAAAAGTTTTAGTTTTCGAGGGTAATAGCTACGTATGTTGAAAAAATGAAGATATTAGACTATTTTATAATTGCAAATGGTAACGAATGTGATTAAAGGCTCTTTTCCTATGTCAAAAGTTTTAGTTTTCGAGGGTAATAGCTACGTATGTTGAAAAACTTGAAGATATTAGACTATTTTATGATTGCACATGGTAAAGAAAGTGCTTAAAGGCTCTTTTCCTATTTCAAAAGTTTTAGTTTTCGAGGGTAATAGCTACGTATGTTGAAAAAATGAAGATATTAGACTATTTTATGATTGCAAATGGTAAAGAATGTAATTAAGGCTCTTTTCCTATGTCAAAAGTTTTAGTTTTCGAGGGTAATAGCTACGTGTGTTGAAAAAATGAAGATATTAGACTATTTTATGATTGCAAATGGTAAAGAATGTGTATTAAAGGCTCTTTTCCTATGTCAAAAGTTTTAGTTTTCGAGGGTAATAGCTACGTATGTTGAAAAAATGAAGATATTAGACTATTTTATGATTGCATATGGTAAAGAATGTGATTAAAGGCTCTTTTCCTATTTCAAAAGTTTAAGTTTTCGAGGGTAATAGCTACGTATGTTGGAAAAATGAAGATATTAGACTATTTTATGATTGCACATGGTAAAGAAAGTGCTTAAAGGCTCTTTTCCTATTTCAAAAGTCTTATTTTTCGAGGGTAATAGCTACGTATGTTGAAAAAATGAAGATATTAGACTATTTTATGATTGCAAATGGTAAAGAATGTGATTAAAGGCTCTTTACTATTTCAAAAGTTTTAGTTTTCGAGGGTAATAGCTACGTATGTTGGAAAAATGAAGATATTAGACTATTTTATGATTGCACATGGTAAAAAAAGTGCTTAAAGGCTCTTTTCCAATTTCAAAAGTTTTAGTTTTCGAGGGTAATAGCTACGTATGTTGGAAAAATGAAGATATTAGACTATTTTATGATTGCTCATGGTAAAGAAAGTGCTTAAAGGCTCTTTTCCAATTTCAAAAGTTTTAGTTTTCGAGGGTAATAGCTACGTATGTTGAAAAAATGAAGATATTAGACTATTTTATGATTGCAAATGGTAAAGAATGTGATTAAAGGCTCTTTTCCTATGTCAAAAGTTTTAGTTTTCGAGGGTAATAGCTACGTTTGTCGAAAAAATGAAGATATTAGACTATTTTATGATTGCACTTGGTAAAGAAAGTGCTTAAAGGCTCTTTTCCTATTTCAAAAGTTTTAGTTTTCGAGGGGTAATAGCTACGTATGTTGAAAAAAATGAAGATATTAGACTATTTTATGATTGCAAATGGTAAAGAATGTGATTAAAGGCTCTTTTCCTATGTCAAAAGTTTTAGTTTTCGAGGGTAATAGCTACGTATGATGAAAAAATGAAGATATTAGACTATTTTATAATTGCAAATGGTAACGAATGTGATTAAAGGCTCTTTTCCTATGTCAAAAGTTTTAGTTTTCGAGGGTAATAGCTACGTATGTTGAAAAAATGAAGATATTAGACTATTTTATAATTGCAAATGGTAACGAATGTGATTAAAGGCTCTTTTCCTATGTCAAAAGTTTTAGTTTTCGAGGGTAATAGCTACGTATGTTGAAAAAAATGAAGATATTAGACTATTTTATGATTGCACATGGTAAAGAAAGTGCTTAAAGGCTCTTTTCCTATTTCAAAAGTTTTAGTTTTCGAGGGTAATAGCTACGTATGTTGAAAAAATGAAGATATTAGACTATTTTATGATTGCAAATGGTAAAGAATGTGATTAAAGGCTCTTTTCCTATGTCAAAAGTTTTAGTTTTCGAGGTTAATAGCTACGTATGTTGAAAAAATGAAGATATTAGACTATTTTATGATTGCAAATGGTAAAGAATGTGATTAAAGGCTCTTTTCCTATTTCAAAAGTTTTCGTTTTCGAGGGTAATAGCTACGTATGTTGGAAAAATGAAGATATTAGACTATTTTATGATTGCACATGATAAAGAAAGTGCTTAAAGGCTCTTTTCCTATTTCAAAAGTTTTAGTTTTCGAGGGTAATAGCTACGTATGTTGAAAAAATGAAGATATTAGACTATTTTATAATTGCAAATGGTAACGAATGTGATTAAAGGCTCTTTTCCTATGTCAAAAGTTTTAGTTTTCGAGGGTAATAGCTACGTATGTTGAAAAAATGAAGATATTAGACTATTTTATGATTGTACATGGTAAAGAAAGTGCTTAAAGGCTCTTTTCCTATTTCAAAAGTTTTAGTTTTTGAGGGTAATAGCTACGTATGTTGAAAAAATGAAGATATTAGACTATTTTATGATTGCAAATGGTAAAGAATGTGATTAAAGGCTCTTTTCGTATGTCAAAAGTTTTAGTTTTCGAGGGTAATAGCTACGTATGTTGAAAAAATGAAGATATTAGACTATTTTATGATTGCAAATGGTAAAGAATGTGATTAAAGGCTCTTTTACTATGTCAAAAGTTTTAGTTTTCGAGGGTAATAGCTACGTATGTTGAAAAAATGAAGATTTTAGACTATTTTATGATTGCATATGGTAAAGAATGTGATTAAAGGCTCTTTTCCTATTTCAAAAGTTTAAGTTTTCGAGGGTAATAGCTACGTATGTTGGAAAAATGAAGATATTAGACTATTTTATGATTGCACATGGTAAAGAAAGTGCTTAAAGGCTCTTTTCCTATTTCAAAAGTCTTATTTTTCGAGGGTAATAGCTACGTATGTTGAAAAAATGAAGATATTAGACTATTTTATGATTGCAAATGGTAAAGAATGTTATTAAAGGCTCTTTTCCTATTTCAAAAGTTTTAGTTTTCGAGGGGTAATAGCTACGTATGTTGGAAAAAATGAAGATATTAGAATATTTTATGATTGCACATGGTAAAGAAAGTGCTTAAAGGCTCTTTTCCTATTTCAAAAGTTTTAGTTTTCGAGGGTAATAGCTACGTATGTTGGAAAAATGAAGATATTAGACTATTTTATGATTGCACATGGTAAAGAAAGTGCTTAAAGGCTCTTTTCCTATTTCAAAAGTTTTAGTTTTCGAGGGTAATAGCTACGTATGTTGAAAAAATGAAGATATTAGACTATTTTATGATTGCAAATGGTAAAGAATGTGATTAAAGGCTCTTTTCCTATGTCAAAAGTTTTAGTTTTCGAGGGTAATAGCTACGTATGTTGAAAAAATGAAGATATTAGACTATTTTTTGATTGCACATGGTAAAGAAAGTGCTTAAAGGCTCTTTTCCTATTTCAAAAGTTTTAGTTTTCGAGGGTAATAGCTACGTATGTTGAAAAAATGAAGATATTAGACTATTTTATGATTGCAAATGGTAAAGAATGTGATTAAAGGCTCTTTTCCTATGTCAAAAGTTTTAGTTTTCGAGGGTAATAGCTACGTATGATGAAAAAATGAAGATATTAGACTATTTTATAATTGCAAATGGTAACAAATGTGATTAAAGGCTCTTTTCCTATGTCAAAAGTTTTAGTTTTCGAGGGTAATAGCTACGTATGTTGAAAAAATGAAGATATTAGACTATTTTATAATTGCAAATGGTAAAGAATGTGATTAAAGGCTCTTTTCCTATGTCAAAAGTTTTAGTTTTCGAGGGTAATAGCTACGTATGTTGAAAAAATGAAGATATTAGACTATTTTATGATTGCACATGGTAAAGAAAGTGCTTAAAGGCTCTTTTCCTATTTCAAAAGTTTTAGTTTTCGAGGGTAATAGCTACGTATGTTGAAAAAATGAAGATATTAGACTATTTTATGATTGCAAATGGTAAAGAATGTGATTAAAGGCTCTTTTCCTATGTCAAAAGTTTTAGTTTTCGAGGGTAATAGCTACGTATGTTGAAAAAATGAAGATATTAGACCATTTTATGATTGCAAATGGTAAAGAATGTGATTAAAGGCTCTTTTCCTATTTCAAAAGTTTTCGTTTTCGACAGTAATAGCTACGTATGTTGGAAAAATGAAGATATTAGACTATTTTATGATTGCACATGGTAAAGAAAGTGCTTAAAGGCTCTTTTCCTATGTCAAAAGTTTTAGTTTTCGAGGGTAATAGCTACGTATGTTGAAAAAATGAAGATATTAGACTATTTTATGATTGCACATGGTAAAGAATGTGATTAAAGGCTCTTTTCCTATTTCAAAAGTTTTAGTTTTCGAGGGTAATAGCTACGTATGTTGAAAAAATGAAGATATTAGACTATTTTATGATTGCAAATGGTAAAGAATGTGATTAAAGGCTCTTTTCCTATTTCAAAAGTTTTCGTTTTCGAGGGTAATAGCTACGTATGTTGGAAAAAATGAAGATATTAGACTATTTTATGATTGCACATGGTAAAGAAAGTGCTTAAAGGCTCTTTTCCTATTTCAAAAGTTTTAGTTTTTGAGGGTAATAGCTACGTATGTTGAAAAAATGAAGATATTAGACTATTTTATGATTGCAAATGGTAAAGAATGTGATTAAATGCTCTTTTCCTATTTCAAAAGTTTTTGTTTTCGAGGGTAATAGCTACGTATGTTGGAAAAATGAAGATATTAGACTATTTTATGATTGCACATGGTAAAGAAAGTGCTTAAAGGCTCTTTTCCTATTTCAAAAGTTTTGGTTTTCGAGGGTAATAGCTACGTATGTTGGAATAATGAAGATATTAGACTATTTTGTGATTGCACATGGTAAAGAAAGTGCTTAAAGGCTCTTTTCCTATTTCAAAAGTTTTAGTTTTCGAGGGTAATAGCTACGTAAGTTGAAAGAATGAAGATATTAGACTATTTTATGATTGCAAATGGTAAAGAATGTGATTAAAGGCTCTTTTCCTATGTCAAAAGTTTTAGTTATCGAGGGTTTTAGCTTCGTATGTTGAAAAAATGAAGATATTAGACTATTTTATGATTGCACATGGTAAAGAAAGTGCTTAAAGGCTCTTTTCCTATTTCAAAAGTTTTAGTTTTCGAGGGTAATAGTTACGTATGTTGAAAAAATGAAGATATTAGACTATTTTATGATTGCAAATGGTAGAGAATGTGATTAAAGGCTCTTTTCCTATTTCAAAAGTTTTAGTTTTCGAGGGTAATAGCTACGTATGATGAAAAAATGAAGATATTAGACTATTTTATAATTGCAAATGGTAACGAATGTGATTAAAGGCTCTTTTCCTATGTCAAAAGTTTTAGTTTTCGAGGGTAATAGCTACGTATGTTGAAAAAATGAAGATATTAGACTATTTTATGATTGCAAATGGTAAAGAATGTGATTAAAGGCTCTTTTCCTATGTCAAAAGTTTTAGTTTTCGAGGGTAATAGCTACGTTTGTCGAAAAAATGAAGATATTAGACTATTTTATGATTGCACTTGGTAAAGAAAGTGCTTAAAGGCTCTTTTCCTATTTCAAAAGTTTTAGTTTTCGAGGGTAATAGCTACCTATGTTGAAAAAATGAAGATATTAGACTATTTTATGATTGCAAATGGTAAAGAATGTGATTAAAGGCTCTTTTCCTATGTCAAAAGTTTTAGTTTTCGAGGGTAATAGCTACGTATGATGAAAAAAATGAAGATATTAGACTATTTTATAATTGCAAATGGTAACGAATGTGATTAAAGGCTCTTTTCCTATGTCAAAAGTTTTAGTTTTCGAGTGTAATAGCTACGTATGTTGAAAAAATGAAGATATTAGACTATTTTATAATTGCAAATGGTAACGAATGTGATTAAAGGCTCTTTTCCTATGTCAAAAGTTTTAGTTTTCGAGGGTAATAGCTACGTATGTTGAAAAAATGAAGATATTAGACTATTTTATGATTGCACATGGTAAAGAAAGTGCTTAAAGGCTCTTTTCCTATTTCAAAAGTTTTTGTTTTCGAGGGTAATAGCTACGTATGTTGAAAAAATGAAGATATTAGACTATTTTATGATTGCAAATGGTAAAGAATGTGATTAAAGGCTCTTTTCCTATGTCAAAAGTTTTAGTTTTCGAGGTTAATAGCTACGTATGTTGAAAAAATGAAGATATTAGACTATTTTATGATTGCAAATGGTAAAGAATGTGATTAAAGGCTCTTTTCCTATTTCAAAAGTTTTCGTTTTCGAGGGTAATAGCTACGTATGTTGGAAAAATGAAGATATTAGACTATTTTATGATTGCACATGGTAAAGAAAGTGCTTAAAACGCTCTTTTCCTATTTCAAAAGTTTTAGTTTTTGAGGGTAATAGCTACGTATATTGAAAAAATGAAGATATTAGACTATTTTATAATTGCAAATGGTAACAAATGTGATTAAAGGCTCTTTTCCTATGTCAAAAGTTTTAGTTTTCGAGGGTAATAGCTACGTATGTTGAAAAAAATGAAGATATTAGACTATTTTATGATGGCACATGGTAAAGAAAGTGCTTAAAGGCTCTTTTCCTATTTCAAAAGTTTTAGTTTTCGAGGGTAATAGCTACGTATGTTGAAAAAATGAAGATATTAGACTATTTTATGATTGCAAATGGTAAAGAATGTGATTAAAGGCTCTTTTCCTATGTCAAAAGTTTTAGTTTTTGAGGGTAATAGCTTTGTATGTTGAAAAAATGAAGATATTAGACTATTTTATGATTGCAAATGGTAAAGAATATGATTAAAGGCTCTTTTCCTATTTCAAAAGTTTTAGTTTTCGAGGGTAATAGCTACGTATGTTGAAAAAATGAAGATATTAGACTATTTTATGATTGCAAATGGTAAAGAATGTGATTAAAGGCTCTTTTCCTATTTCAAAAGTTTTCGTTTTCGAGGGGTAATAGCTACGTATGTTGGAAAAATGAAGATATTAGACTATTTTATGATTGCAAATGGTAAAGAATGTGATTAAAGGCTCTTTTCCTATGTCAAAAGTTTTAGTTTTCGAGGGTAATAGCTACGTATGTTGAAAAAATGAAGATATTAGACTATTTTATGATTGCAAATGGTAAAGAATGTGATTAAAGGCTCTTTTCCTATGTCAAAAGTTTTAGTTTTCAAGGGTAATAGCTACGTATGTTGAAAAAATGAAGATATTAGACTATTTTATGATTGCACATGGTAAAGAAAGTGCTTAAAGGCTCTTTTCCTATTTCAAAAGTTTTAGTTTTCGAGGGTAATAGCTACGTACGTTCAAAAAATGAAGATATTAGACTATTTTATGATTGCAAATGGTAAAGAAAGTGCTTAAAGGCTCTTTTCCTATTTCAAAAGTTTTAGTTTTCGAGAGTAATAGCTACGTATGTTGAAACAATGAAGATATTAGACTATTTTATGATTGCAAATGGTAAAGAATGTGATTAAAGGCTCTTTTCCTATGTCAAAAGTTTTAGTTTTCGAGGGTAATAGCTACGTATGTTGAAAAAATGAAGATATTAGACTATTTTATGATTGCACATGGTAAGGAAAGTGCTTAAAGGCTCTTTTCCTATTTCAAAAGTTTTAGTTTTCGAGGGTAATAGCTACGTATGTTGAAAAAATGAAGATATTAGACTATTTATGATTGCAAATGGTAAAGAATGTGATTATAAGGCTCTTTTCCTATGTCAAAAGTTTTAGTTTTCGAGGGGTAATAGCTACGTATGATGAAAAAATGAAGATATTAGACTATTTTATAATTGCAAATGGTAACGAATGTGATTAAAGGCTCTTTTCCTATGTCAAAAGTTTTAGTTTTCGAGGGTAATAGCTACGTATGTTGGAAAAATGAAGATATTCGACTATTTTATGATTGCACATGGTAAAGAAAGTGCTTAAAGGCTCTTTTCCTATTTCAAAAGTTTTAGTTTTCGAGGGTAATAGCTACGTATGTTGAAAAAATGAAGATATTAGACTATTTTATGATTGCAAATGGTAAAGAATGTGATTAAAGGCTCTTTTCCTATTTCAAAAGTTTTCGTTTTCGAGGGTAATAGCTACGTATGTTGGAAAAATGAAGATATTAGACTATTTTATGATTGCACATGGTAAAGAATGTGATTAAAGGCTCTTTTCCTATGTCAAAAGTTTAAGTTTTCGAGGGTAATAGCTACGTATGTTGGAAAAATGAAGATATTAGACTATTTTATGATTGCACATGGTAAAGAAAGTGCTTAAAGGCTCTTTTCCTATTTCAAAAGTTTTAGTGTTCGAGGGTAATAGCTACGTATGTTGGAAAAATGAAGATATTAGACTATTTTATGATTGCACATGGTAAAGAAAGTGCTTAAAGGCTCTTTTCCTATTTCAAAAGTTTTAGTTTTCGAGGGTAATAGCTACGTATGTTGAAAAAAATGAAGATATTAGACTATTTTATGATTGCAAATGGTAAAGAATGTGATTAAAGGCTCTTTTCCTATGTCAAAAGTTTTAGTTTTCGAGGGGTAATAGCTACGTATGATGAAAAAAATGAAGATATTAGACTATTTTATAGTTGCAAATGGTAACGAATGTGATTAAAGGCTCATTTCCTATGTCAAAAGTTTTAGTTTTCGAGGGTAATAGCTACGTATGATGAAAAAATGAAGATATTAGACTATTTTATAGTTGCAAATGGTAACGAATGTGATTAAAGGCTCATTTCCTATGTCAAAAGTTTTAGTTTTCGAGGGTAATAGCTACGTATGATGAAAAAATGAAGATATTAGACTATTTTATAGTTGCAAATGGTAAAGAATGTGATTAAAGGCTCTTTTCCTATGTCAAAAGTTTTAGTTTTCGAGGGTAATAGCTACGTATGATGAAAAAAATGAAGATATTAGACTATTTTATAATTGCAAATGGTAACGAATGTGATTAAAGGCTCTTTTCCTATGTCAAAAGTTTTAGTTTTCGAGGGTAATAGCTACGTATGTTGAAAAAATGAAGATATTAGACTATTTTATAATTGCAAATGGTAACGAATGTGATTAAAGGCTCTTTTCCTATGTCAAAAGTTTTAGTTTTCGAGGGTAATAGCTACGTATGTTGAAAAAATGAAGATATTAGACTATTTTATGATTGCACATGGTAAAGAAAGTGCTTAAAGGCTCTTTTCCTATTTCAAAAGTTTTAGTTTTCGAGGGTAATAGCTACGTATGTTGAAAAAATGAAGATATTAGACTATTTTATGATTGCAAATGGTAAAGAATGTGATTAAAGGCTCTTTTCCTATGTCAAAAGTTTTAGTTTTCGAGGTTAATAGCTACGTATGTTGAAAAAATGAAGATATTAGACTATTTTATGATTGCAAATGGTAAAGAATGTGATTAAAGGCTCTTTTCCTATTTCAAAAGTTTTCGTTTTCGAGGGTAATAGCTACGTATGTTGGAAAAATGAAGATATTAGACTATTTTATGATTGCACATGGTAAAGAAAGTGCTTAAAGGCTCTTTTCCTATTTCAAAAGTTTTAGTTTTTGAGGGTAATAGCTACGTATATTGAAAAAATGAAGATATTAGACTATTTTATAATTGCAAATGGTAACAAATGTGATTAAAGGCTCTTTTCCTATGTCAAAAGTTTTAGTTTTCGAGGGGTAATAGCTACGTATGTTGAAAAAATGAAGATATTAGACTATTTTATGATGGCACATGGTAAAGAAAGTGCTTAAAGGCTCTTTTCCTATTTCAAAAGTTTTAGTTTTCGAGGGTAATAGCTACGTATGTTGAAAAAATGAAGATATTAGACTATTTTATGATTGCAAATGGTAAAGAATGTGATTAAAGGCTCTTTTCCTATGTCAAAAGTTTTAGTTTTTGAGGGTAATAGCTATGTATGTTGAAAAAATGAAGATATTAGACTATTTTATGATTGCAAATGGTAAAGAATATGATTAAAGGCTCTTTTCCTATTTCAAAAGTTTTAGTTTTCGAGGGGTAATAGCTACGTATGTTGAAAAAATGAAGATATTAGACTATTTTATGATTGCAAATGGTAAAGAATGTGATTAAAGGCTCTTTTCCTATTTCAAAAGTTTTCGTTTTCGAGGGTAATAG
>NW_027065566.1:0-21475 GCF_032884065.1 Artemia franciscana | reverse complement strand
TAGACTATTTTATGATTGCAAATGGTAAAGAATGTGATTAAAGGCTCTTTTCCTATGTCAAAAGTTTTAGTTTTCGAGGGTAATAGCTACGTATGTTTGAAAAATGAAGATATTAGACTATTTTATGATTGCACATGGTAAAGAAAGTGCTTAAAGGCTCTTTTCCTATTTCAAAAGTTTTAGTTTTCGAGGGTAATAGCTACGTATGTTGAAAAATTTGAAGATATTAGACTATTTTATGATTGCAAATGGTAAAGAATGTGATTAAAGGCTCTTTTCCTATTTCAAAAGTTTTCGTTTTCGAGGGTAATAGCTACGTATGTTGGAAAAATGAAGATATTAGACTATTTTATGATTGCACATGGTAAAGAATGTGACGAAAGGCTCTTTTCCTATGTCAAAAGTTTTAGTTTTCGAGGGTAATAGCTACGTATGTTGGAAAAATGAAGATATTAGACTATTTTATGATTGCAAATGGTAAAGAAAGTGCTTAAAGGCTCTTTTCCTATTTCAAAAGTTTTAGTTTTCGAGGGTAATAGCTACGTATGTTGAAAAAATGAAGATATTAGACTATTTTATGATTGCAAATGGTAAAGAATGTGATTAAAGGCTCTTTTCCTATTTCAAAAGTTTTCGTTTTCGAGGGTAATAGCTACGTATGTTGGAAAATGAAGATATTAGACTATTTTATGATTGCACATGGTAAAGAATGTGATTAAAGGCTCTTTTCCTATGTCAAAAGTGTTAGTTTTCGAGGGTAATAGCTACGTATGTTGAAAAAATGAAGATATTAGACTATTTTATGATTGTAAATGGTAAAGAATGTGATTAAAGGCTCTTTTCCTATGTCAAAAGTTTTAGTTTTCGAGGGTAATAGCTACGTATGTTGGAAAAATGAAGATATTAGACTATTTTATGATTGCACATGGTAAAGAATGTGATTAAAGGCTCTTTTCCTATGTCAAAAGTGTTAGTTTTCGAGGGTAATAGCTACGTATGTTGAAAAAATGAAGATATTAGACTATTTTATGATTGCAAATGGTAAAGAATGTGATTAAAGGCTCTTTTCCTATTTCAAAAGTTTTAGTTTTCGAGGGTAATAGCTACGTATGTTGAAAAAATGAAGATATTAGACTATTTCATGAGTGCACATGGTAAAGAATGTGATTAAAGGCTCTTTTCCTTTTCAAAAGTTTTAGTTTTCGAGGGTAATAGCTACGTATGTTGAAAAAATGAAAATATTAGACTATTTTATGATTGCAAATGGTAAAGAATGTGATTAAAGGCTCTTTTCCTATGTCAAAAGTTTTAGTTTTCGAGGATAATAGCTACGTATGTTGAAAAAATGAAGATATTAGACAATTTTATGATTGCACATGGTAAAGAATGTGATTAAGGGCTCTTTTCCTATTTCAAAAGTTTTAGTTTTCGAGGGTAATAGCTTTGTCTGTGGAAAAAATGAAGATATTAGACAATTTTATGATTGCACATGGTAAAGAATGTAATTAAAGGCTCTTTTCCTATTTCAAAAGTTTTAGTTTTCGAGGGTAATAGCTACGTATGTTGAAAAAATGAAGATATTAGACTATTTTATGATTGCAAATGGTAAAGAATGTGATTAAAGGCTCTTTTTCTATTTCAAAAGTTTTAGTTTTCGGGGGTAATAGCTACGTATGTTGAAAAAATGAAGATATTAGACTATTTTATGATTGCAAATGGTAAAGAATGTGATTAAAGGCTCTTTTCCTATTTCAAAAGTTTTAGTTTTCGAGGGTAATAGCTACGTATGTTGAAAAAATGAAGATATTAGACTATTTTATGATTGCAAATGGTAAAGAATGTGATTAAAGGCTCTTTTCCTATGTCAAAAGTTTTAGTTTTCGAGGGTAATAGCTACGTATGTTGAACAGATATTAGACTATTTTATGATTGCACATGGTAAAGAATGTGATTAAAGGCTCTTTTCCTATGTCAAAAGTTTTAGTTTTCGAGGGTAATAGCTACGTATGTTGAAAAAATGAAGATATTAGACTTTTTTATGATTGCACATGGTAAAGAATGTGATTAAAGGCTCTTTTCCTATTTCAAAAGTTATAGTTTTCGAGGGTAATAGCTTTGTCTGTGGAAAAAATGAAGATATTAGACTATTTTATGATTGCAAATGGTAAAGAATGTTATTAAAAGCTCTTTTCCTATATCAAAAGTTTTAGATTTCGAGGGTAATAGCTACGTATGTTGAAAAAAATGAAGATATTAGACTATTTTATGATTGCACGTGGTAAAGAATGTGATTAAAGGCTCTTTTCCTATTTCAAAAGTTTTAGTTTTCGAGGGTAATAGCTACGTATGTTGAAAATATGAATATATTAGACAATTTTATGATTGCACATGGTAAAGAATGTGATTAAAGGCTCTTTTTCTATGTCAAAAGTTTTAGTTTTCGAGGGTAATAGCTACGTATGTTGAAAAAATGAAGATATTAGACTATTTTATTATTGCAAATGGTAAAGAATGTGATTGAAGGCTCTTTTCCTATTTCAAAAGTTTTAGTTTTCGGGGGTAATAGCTACGTATGTTGAAAAAATGATGATATTAGACTATTTTATGATTGCACATGGTAAAAAATGTGATTAAAGGCTCTTTTTCTATGTCAAAAGTTTTAGTTTTCGAGGGTAATAGCTACGTATGTTGAAAAAATGAAGATATTAGACTATTTTATTATTGCAAATGGTAAAGAATGTGATTGAAGGCTCTTTTCCTATTTCAAAAGTTTTAGTTTTCGAGGGTAATAGCTACGTATGTTGAAAAAATGAAGATATTAGACTATTTTTATTTTTATTAGACTTTTCCTATTTTATGATTGCACATGGTAAAAAATGTGATTAAAGGCTCTTTTCCTATTTCAAAAGTTTTAGTTTTCGAGGGTAATAGCTACGTATGTTGAAAAAATGAAAAGATTAGACTATTTTATGATTGCAAATGGTAAAGAATGTGATTAAAGGCCCTTTTTCTATGTCAAAAGTTTTAGTTTTCGAGGGTAATTGCTACGTATGTTGAAAAAATGAAGATATTAGACTATTTTATTATTGCAAATGGTAAAGAATGTGATTGAAGGCTCTTTTCCTATTTCAAAAGTTTTAGTTTTCGGGGGTAATAGCTACGTATGTTGAAAAAATGAAGATATTAGACTATTTTATGATTGCACATGGTAAAGAATGTGATTAAAGGCTCTTTTCCTATTTCAAAAGTTTTAGTTTTCGAGGGTAATAGCTACGTATGTTGAAAAAATGAAGATATTAGACTATTTTTATTTTTATTAGACTTTTCCTATTTTATGATTGCACATGGTAAAAAATGTGATTAAAGGCTCTTTTCCTACGTCAAAAGTTTTAGTTTTCGAGGGTAATAGCTATGTATGTTGAAAAAATGAAGATATTAGACTATTTTATGATTGCACATGGTAAAGAATGTGATTAAAGGCTCTTTTCCTATTTCAAAAGTTATAGTTTTCGAGGGTAAGAGCTTTGTCTGTGGAAAAAATGAAGATATTAGACTATTTTATGATTGCAAATGGTAAAGAATGTGATTAAAGGCTCTTTTCCTATTTCAAAAGTTTTAGTTTTCGAGGGTAATAGCTACGTATGTTAAAAAATGAAGATATTAGACTATTTTATGATTGCACATGGTAAAGAATGTGATTAAAGGCTCTTTTCCTATTTCAAAAGTTTTAGTTTTCGAGGTTAATAGCTACGTATGTTGAAAAAATGAAGATATTAGACTATTTTATGATTGCAAATGGTAAAAAATGTGATTAAAGGCTCTTTTCCTATTTCAAAAGTTTTAGTTTTCGAGGTTAATAGCTACGTATGTTGAAAAAATGAAGATATTAGACTATTTTATGATTGCAAATGGTAAAGAATGTGATTAAAGGCTCTTTTTCTTTGTCAAAAGTTTTAGTTTTCGAGGGTAATAGCTTTATAGTTGAAAAAAATTAAGATATTAGACTATTTTATGATTGCACATGGTAAAAAATGAGATTAAAGGCTCTTTTCCTATTTCAAAAGTTTAAGTTTTCGAGGGTAATAGCTACGTATGTTGAAAAAATGAAGATATTAGACTATTTTATGATTGCAAATGGTAAAGAATGTGATTAAAGGTTCTTTTCCTATGTCAAAAGTTTTAGTTTTCGAGGGTAATAGCTACGTATGTTGAAAAAATGAAGATATTAGACTATTTTATGATTGCAAAGGGTAAAGAATGTGATTAAAGGCTCTTTTCCTTTTCAAAAGTTTTAGTTTTCGAGGGTAATAGCTACGTATGTTGAAAAAATGAAAATATTAGACTATTTTATGATTGCAAATGGTAAAGAATGTGATTAAAGGCTCTTTTCCTATGTCAAAAGTTTTAGTTTTCGAGGATAATAGCTACGTATGTTGAAAAAATGAAGATATTAGACAATTTTATGATTGCACATGGTAAAGAATGTGATTAAGGGCTCTTTTCCTATTTCAAAAGTTTTAGTTTTCGAGGGTAATAGCTTTGTCTGTGGAAAAAATGAAGATATTTGACAATTTTATGATTGCACATGGTAAAGAATGTAATTAAAGGCTCTTTTCCTATTTCAAAAGTTTTAGTTTTCGGGGGTAATAGCTACGTATGTTGAAAAAATGAAGATATTAGACTATTTTATGATTGCACATGGTAAAGAATGTGATTAAAGGCTCTTTTCCTACTTCAAAAGTTTTAGTTTTCGAGGGTAATAGCTACGTATGTTGAAAAAATGAAGATATTAGACTATTTTTATTTTTATTAGACTTTTCCTATTTTATGATTGCACATGGTAAAAAATGTGATTAAAGGCTCTTTTCCTACGTCAAAAGTTTTAGTTTTCGAGGGTAATAGCTATGTATGTTGAAAAAATGAAGATATTAGACTATTTTATGATTGCACATGGTAAAGAATGTGATTAAAGGCTCTTTTCCTATTTCAAAAGTTATAGTTTTCGAGGGTAAGAGCTTTGTCTGTGGAAAAAATGAAGATATTAGACTATTTTATGATTGCAAATGGTAAAGAATGTGATTAAAGGCTCTTTTCCTATTTCAAAAGTTTTAGTTTTCGAGGGTAATAGCTACGTATGTTAAAAAAATGAAGATATTAGACTATTTTATGATTGCACATGGTAAAAAATGTGATTAAAGGCTCTTTTCCTACGTCAAAAGTTTTAGTTTTCGAGGGTAATAGCTACGTATGTTGAAAAAATGAAGATATTAGACTATTTTATGATTGCACATGGTAAAGAATGTGATTAAAGGCTCTTTTCCTATTTCAAAAGTTATAGTTTTCGAGGGTAAGAGCTTTGTCTGTGGAAAAAATGAAGATATTAGACTATTTTATGATTGCAAATGGTAAAGAATGTGATTAAAGGCTCTTTTTCTTTGTCAAAAGTTTTAGTTTTCGAGGGTAATAGCTTTATAGTTGAAAAAAATTAAGATATTAGACTATTTTATGATTGCACATGGTAAAAAATGAGATTAAAGGCTCTTTTCCTATTTCAAAAGTTTAAGTTTTCGAGGGTAATAGCTACGTATGTTGAAAAAATGAAGATATTAGACTATTTTATGATTGCAAATGGTAAAGAATGTGATTAAAGGTTCTTTTCCTATGTCAAAAGTTTTAGTTTTCGAGGGTAATAGCTACGTATGTTGAAAAAATGAAGATATTAGACTATTTTATGATTGCAAAGGGTAAAGAATGTGATTAAAGGCTCTTTTCCTTTCAAAAGTTTTAGTTTTCGAGGGTAATAGCTACGTATGTTGAAAAAATGAAAATATTAGACTATTTTATGATTGCAAATGGTAAAGAATGTGATTAAAGGCTCTTTTCCTATGTCAAAAGTTTTAGTTTTCGAGGATAATAGCTACGTATGTTGAAAAAATGAAGATATTAGACAATTTTATGATTGCACATGGTAAAGAATGTGATTAAGGGCTCTTTTCCTATTTCAAAAGTTTTAGTTTTCGAGGGTAATAGCTTTGTCTGTGGAAAAAATGAAGATATTAGACAATTTTATGATTGCACATGGTAAAGAATGTAATTAAAGGCTCTTTTCCTATTTCAAAAGTTTTAGTTTTCGAGGGTAATAGCTACGTATGTTGAAAAAATGAAGATATTAGACTATTTTATGATTGCAAAGGGTAAAGAATGTGATTAAAGGCTCTTTTTCTATTTCAAAAGTTTTAGTTTTCGGGGGTAATAGCTACGTATGTTGAAAAAATGAAGATATTAGACTATTTTATGATTGCAAATGGTAAAGAATGTGATTAAAGGCTCTTTTCCTATTTCAAAAGTTTTAGTTTTCGAGGGTAATAGCTACGTATGTTGAAAAAATGAAGATATTAGACTATTTTATGATTGCAAATGGCAAAGAATGTGATTAAAGGCTCTTTTCCTATGTCAAAAGTTTTAGTTTTCGAGGGTAATAGCTACGTATGTTGAACAGATATTAGACTATTTTATGATTGCACATGGTAAAGAATGTGATTAAAGGCTCTTTTCCTATGTCAAAAGTTTTAGTTTTCGAGGGTAATAGCTACGTATGTTGAAAAAATGAAGATATTAGACTTTTTTATGATTGCACATGGTAAAGAATGTGATTAAAGGCTCTTTTCCTATTTCAAAAGTTATAGTTTTCGAGGGTAATAGCTTTGTCTGTGGAAAAAATGAAGATATTAGACTATTTTATGATTGCAAATGGTAAAGAATGTTATTAAAAGCTCTTTTCCTATATCAAAAGTTTTAGATTTCGAGGGTAATAGCTACGTATGTTGAAAAAAATGAAGATATTAGACTATTTTATGATTGCACGTGGTAAAGAATGTGATTAAAGGCTCTTTTCCTATTTCAAAAGTTTTAGTTTTCGAGGGTAATAGCTACGTATGTTGAAAATATGAATATATTAGACAATTTTATGATTGCACATGGTAAAGAATGTGATTAAAGGCTCTTTTTCTATGTCAAAAGTTTTAGTTTTCGAGGGTAATAGCTACGTATGTTGAAAAAATGAAGATATTAGACTATTTTATTATTGCAAATGGTAAAGAATGTGATTGAAGGCTCTTTTCCTATTTCAAAAGTTTTAGTTTTCGGGGGTAATAGCTACGTATGTTGAAAAAATGAAGATATTAGACTATTTTATGATTGCACATGGTAAAGAATGTGATTAAAGGCTCTTTTTCTATGTCAAAAGTTTTAGTTTTCGAGGGTAATAGCTACGTATGTTGAAAAAATGAAGATATTAGACTATTTTATTATTGCAAATGGTAAAGAATGTGATTGAAGGCTCTTTTCCTATTTCAAAAGTTTTAGTTTTCGAGGGTAATAGCTACGTATGTTGAAAAAATGAAGATATTAGACTATTTTTATTTTTATTAGACTTTTCCTATTTTATGATTGCACATGGTAAAAAATGTGATTAAAGGCTCTTTTCCTATTTCAAAAGTTTTAGTTTTCGAGGGTAATAGCTACGTATGTTGAAAAAATGAAAAGATTAGACTATTTTATGATTGCAAATGGTAAAGAATGTGATTAAAGGCCCTTTTTCTATGTCAAAAGTTTTAGTTTTCGAGGGTAATAGCTACGTATGTTGAAAAAATGAAGATATTAGACTATTTTATTATTGCAAATGGTAAAGAATGTGATTGAAGGCTCTTTTCCTATTTCAAAAGTTTTAGTTTTCGGGGGTAATAGCTACGTATGTTGAAAAAATGAAGATATTTGACTATTCTATGATTGCAAATGGTAAAGATTGTGGTTAAAGGCTCTTTTCCTATTTCAAAAGTTTTAGTTTTCGAGGGTAATAGCTACGTATGTTGAAAAAATGAAGATATTAGACTATTTTTATTTTTATTAGACTTTTCCTATTTTATGATTGCACATGGTAAAAAATGTGATTAAAGGCTCTTTTCCTACGTCAAAAGTTTTAGTTTTCGAGGGTAATAGCTATGTATGTTGAAAAAATGAAGATATTAGACTATTTTATGATTGCACATGGTAAAGAATGTGATTAAAGGCTCTTTTCCTATTTCAAAAGTTATAGTTTTCGAGGGTAAGAGCTTTGTCTGTGGAAAAAATGAAGATATTAGACTATTTTATGATTGCAAATGGTAAAGAATGTGATTAAAGGCTCTTTTCCTATTTCAAAAGTTTTAGTTTTCGAGGGTAATAGCTACGTATGTTAAAAAAATGAAGATATTAGACTATTTTATGATTGCACATGGTAAAGAATGTGATTAAAGGCTCTTTTCCTATTTTAAAAGTTTTAGTTTTCGAGGTTAATAGCTACGTATGTTGCAAAAATGAAGATATTAGACTATTTTATGATTGCAAATGGTAAAAAATGTGATTAAAGGCTCTTTTCCTATTTCAAAAGTTTTAGTTTTCGAGGGTAATAGCTACGTATGTTGAAAAAATGAAGATATTAGACTATTTTATGATTGCAAATGGTAAAGAATGTGATTAAAGGCTCTTTTCCTATTTCAAAAGTTTTAGTTTTCGAGGGTAATAGCTACGTATGTTAAAAAAAATGAAGATATTAGACTATTTTATGATTGCACATGGTAAAGAATGTGATTAAAGGCTCTTTTCCTATTTCAAAAGTTTTAGTTTTCGAGGGTAATAGCTACGTATGTTGAAAAAATGAAGATATTAGACTATTTTTATTTTTATTAGACTTTTCCTATTTTATGATTGCACATGGTAAAAAATGTGATTAAAGGCTCTTTTCCTACGTCAAAAGTTTTAGTTTTCGAGGGTAATAGCTACGTATGTTGAAAAAATGAAGATATTAGACTATTTTATGATTGCACATGGTAAAGAATATGATTAAAGGCTCTTTTCCTATTTCAAAAGTTATAGTTTTCGAGGGTAATAGCTTTGTCTGTGGAAAAAATGAAGATATTAGACTATTTTATGATTGCAAATGGTAAAGAATGTGATTAGAAGCTCTTTTCCTATTTCAAAAGTTTTAGTTTTCGAGGGTAATAGCTACGTATGTTGTAAAAATGAAGATATTATACAATTTTATGATTGCACATGGTAATAAATGTGATTAAAGGCTCTTTTCCTACGTCAAAAGTTTTAGTTTTCGGGGGTAAGAGCTTTGTCTGTGGAAAAAATGAAGATATTAGACTATTTTATGATTGCAAATGGTAAAGAATGTGATTAAAGGCTCTTTTCCTATGTCAAAAGTTTTAGTTTTCGAGGGTAATAGTTACGTTTGTTGAAAAAATGAAGATATTAGACTATTTTATGATTGCACATGGTAAAGAATGTGATTAAAGGCTCTTTTCCTATTTCAAAAGTTTTAGTTTTCGAGGGTAATAGCTACGTATGTTGAAAAAATGAAGATCTTAGACTATTTTATGATTGCAAATGGTAAAGAATGTGATTAAAGGCTCTTTTTCTTTGTCAAAAGTTTTAGTTTTCGAGGGTAATAGCTTTATAGTTGAAAAAAATTAAGATATTAGACTATTTTATGATTGCACATGGTAAAAAATGAGATTAAAGGCTCTTTTCCTATTTCAAAAGTTTAAGTTTTCGAGGGTAATAGCTACGTATGTTGAAAAAATGAAGATATTAGACTATTTTATGATTGCAAATGGTAAAGAATGTGATTAAAGGTTCTTTTCCTATGTCAAAAGTTTTAGTTTTCGAGGGTAATAGCTACGTATGTTGAAAAAATGAAGATATTAGACTATTTTATGATTGCAAAGGGTAAAGAATGTGATTAAAGGCTCTTTTCCTTTTCAAAAGTTTTAGTTTTCGAGGGTAATAGCTACGTATGTTGAAAAAATGAAAATATTAGACTATTTTATGATTGCAAATGGTAAAGAATGTGATTAAAGGCTCTTTTCCTATGTCAAAAGTTTTAGTTTTCGAGGATAATAGCTACGTATGTTGAAAAAATGAAGATATTAGACAATTTTATGATTGCACATGGTAAAGAATGTGATTAAGGGCTCTTTTCCTATTTCAAAAGTTTTAGTTTTCGAGGGTAATAGCTTTGTCTGTGGAAAAAATGAAGATATTAGACAATTTTATGATTGCACATGGTAAAGAATGTAATTAAAGGCTCTTTTTCCTATTTCAAAAGTTTTAGTTTTCGAGGGTAATAGCTACGTATGTTGAAAAAATGAAGATATTAGACTATTTTATGATTGCAAATGGTAAAGAATGTGATTAAAGGCTCTTTTTCTATTTCAAAAGTTTTAGTTTTCGGGGGTAATAGCTACGTATGTTGAAAAAATGAAGATATTAGACTATTTTATGATTGCAAATGGTAAAGAATGTGATTAAAGGCTCTTTTCCTATTTCAAAAGTTTTAGTTTTCGAGGGTAATAGCTACGTATGTTGAAAAAATGAAGATATTAGACTATTTTATGATTGCAAATGGTAAAGAATGTGATTAAAGGCTCTTTTCCTATGTCAAAAGTTTTAGTTTTCGAGGGTAATAGCTACGTATGTTGAACAGATATTAGACTATTTTATGATTGCACATGGTAAAGAATGTGATTAAAGGCTCTTTTCCTATGTCAAAAGTTTTAGTTTTCGAGGGTAATAGCTACGTATGTTGAAAAAATGAAGATATTAGACTTTTTTATGATTGCACATGGTAAAGAAAGTGCTTAAAGGCTCTTTTCCTATTTCAAAAGTAATAGTTTTCGAGGGTAATAGCTTTGTCTGTGGAAAAAATGAAGATATTAGACTATTTTATGATTGCAAATGGTAAAGAATGTTATTAAAAGCTCTTTTCCTATATCAAAAGTTTTAGATTTCGAGGGTAATAGCTACGTATGTTGAAAAAAATGAAGATATTAGACTATTTTATGATTGCACGTGGTAAAGAATGTGATTAAAGGCTCTTTTCCTATTTCAAAAGTTTTAGTTTTCGAGGGTAATAGCTACGTATGTTGAAAATATGAATATATTAGACAATTTTATGATTGCACATGGTAAAGAATATGATTAAAGGCTCTTTTTCTATGTCAAAAGTTTTAGTTTTCGAGGGTAATAGCTACGTATGTTGAAAAAATGAAGATATTAGACTATTTTATTATTGCAAATGGTAAAGAATGTGATTGAAGGCTCTTTTCCTATTTCAAAAGTTTTAGTTTTCGGGGGTAATAGCTACGTATGTTGAAAAAATGAAGATATTAGACTATTTTATGATTGCACATGGTAAAGAATGTGATTAAAGGCTCTTTTTCTATGTCAAAAGTTTTAGTTTTCGAGGGTAATAGCTACGTATGTTGAAAAAATGAAGATATTAGACTATTTTATTATTGCAAATGGTAAAGAATGTGATTGAAGGCTCTTTTCCTATTTCAAAAGTTTTAGTTTTCGAGGGTAATAGCTACGTATGTTGAAAAAATGAAGATATTAGACTATTTTATTTTTATTAGACTTTTCCTATTTTATGATAGCACATGGTAAAAAATGTGATTAAAGGCTCTTTTCCTATTTCAAAAGTTTTAGTTTTCGAGGGTAATAGCTACGTAATGTTGAAAAAATGAAAAGATTAGACTATTTTATGATTGCAAATGGTAAAGAATGTGATTAAAGGCCCTTTTTCTATGTCAAAAGTTTTAGTTTTCGAGGGTAATAGCTACGTATGTTGAAAAAATGAAGATATTAGACTATTTTATTATTGCAAATGGTAAAGAATGTGATTGAAGGCTCTTTTCCTATTTCAAAAGTTTTAGTTTTCGGGGGGTAATAGCTACGTATGTTGAAAAAATGAAGATATTAGACTATTTTATGATTGCACATGGTAAAGAATGTGATTAAAGGCTCTTTTCCTATTTCAAAAGTTTTAGTTTTCGAGGGTAATAGCTACGTATGTTGAAAAAATGAAGATATTAGACTATTTTTATTTTTATTAGACTTTTCCTATTTTATGATTGCACATGGTAAAAAATGTGATTAAAGGCTCTTTTCCTACGTCAAAAGTTTTAGTTTTCGAGGGTAATAGCTATGTATGTTGAAAAAATGAAGATATTAGACTATTTTATGATTGCACATGGTAAAGAATGTGATTAAAGGCTCTTTTCCTATTTCAAAAGTTATAGTTTTCGAGGGTAAGAGCTTTGTCTGTGGAAAAAATGAAGATATTAGACTATTTTATCATTGCAAATGGTAAAGAATGTGATTAAAGGCTCTTTTCCTATTTCAAAAATTTTAGTTTTCGAGGGTAATAGCTACGTATGTTAAAAAAATGAAGATATTAGACTATTTTATGATTGCACATGGTAAAGAATGTGATTAAAGGCTCTTTTCCTATTTCAAAAGTTTTAGTTTTCGAGGTTAATAGCTACGTATGTTGCAAAAATGAAGATATTAGACTATTTTATGATTGCAAATGGTAAAAAATGTGATTAAAGGCTCTTTTCCTATTTCAAAAGTTTTAGTTTTCGAGGGTAATAGCTACGTATGTTGAAAAAATGAAGATATTAGACTATTTTATGATTGCAAATGGTAAAGAATGTGATTAAAGGCTCTTTTCCTATTTCAAAAGTTTTAGTTTTCGAGGGTAATAGCTACTTATGTTAAAAAAAATGAAGATATTAGACGATTATATGATTGCACATGGTAAAGAATGTGATTAAAGGCTCTTTTCCTATTTCAAAAGTTTTAGTTTTCGAGGGTAATAGCTACGTATGTTGAAAAAATGAAGATATTAGACTATTTTTATTTTTATTAGACTTTTCCTATTTTATGATTGCACATGGTAAAAAATGTGATTAAAGGCTCTTTTCCTACGTCAAAAGTTTTAGTTTTCGAGGGTAATAGCTACGTATGTTGAAAAAATGAAGATATTAGACTATTTTATGATTGCACATGGTAAAGAATGTGATTAAAGGCTCTTTTCCTATTTCAAAAGTTATAGTTTTCGAGGGTAATAGCTTTGTCTGTGGAAAAAATGAAGATATTAGACTATTTTATGATTGCAAATGGTAAAGAATGTGATTAAAAGCTCTTTTCCTATTTCAAAAGTTTTACTTTTCGAGGGTAATAGCTACGTATGTTGTAAAAATGAAGATATTATACAATTTTATGATTGCACATGGTAATAAATGTGATTAAAGGCTCTTTTCCTACGTCAAAAGTTTTAGTTTTCGGGGGTAAGAGCTTTGTCTGTGGAAAAAAATGAAGATATTAGACTATTTTATGATTGCAAATGGTAAAGAATGTGATTAAAGGCTCTTTTCCTATGTCAAAAGTTTTAGTTTTCGAGGCTAATAGTTACGTTTGTTGAAAAAATGAAGATATTAGACTATTTTATGATTGCACGTGGTAAAGAATGTGATTAAAGGCTCTTTTCCTATTTCAAAAGTTTTAGTTTTCGAGGGTAATAGCTACGTATGTTGAAAAAATGAAGATCTTAGACTATTTTATGATTGCAAATGGTAAAGAATGTGATTAAAGGCTCTTTTTCTTTGTCAAAAGTTTTAGTTTTCGAGGGTAATAGCTTTATAGTTGAAAAAAATTAAGATATTAGACTATTTTATGATTGCACATGGTAAAAAATGAGATTAAAGGCTCTTTTCCTATTTCAAAAGTTTAATTTTCGAGGGTAATAGCTACGTATGTTGAAAAAATGAAGATATTAGACTATTTTATGATTGCAAATGGTAAAGAATGTGATTAAAGGTTCTTTTCCTATGTCAAAAGTTTTAGTTTTCGAGGGTAATATCTACGTATGTTGAAAAAATGAAGATATTAGACTATTTTATGATTGCAAAGGGTAAAGAATGTGATTAAAGGCTCTTTTCCTATGTCAAAAGTTTTAATTTTAGGGGGTAATAGCTACGTATGTTGAAAAAATGAAGATATTAGACTATTTTATGATTGCAAATGGTAAAGAATGTGATTAAAGGCTCTTTTACTATTTCAAAAGTTTTAGTTTTTGAGGGTAATAGCTACGTATGTTAAAAAAATGAAGATATTAGACTATTTTATGATTGCACATGGTAAAGAATGTGATTAAAGGCTCTTTTCCTATTTCAAAAGTTTTAGTTTTCGAGGTTAATAGCTACGTATGTTGAAAAAAATGAAGATATTAGACTATTTTATGAATGCAAATGGTAAATAATGTGATTAAAGGCTCTTTTCCTACGTCAAAAGTTTTAGTTCTCTATGGTAATAGCTACGTATGTTGAAAAAATGAAGATATTAGACTATTTTATGATTGCACATGGTAAAGAATGTAATTAAAGGCTCTTTTCCTATTTCAAAAGTTTTAGTTTTCGAGGGTAATAGCTACGTATGTTGAAAAAATGAAGATATTAGACTATTTTATGATTGCAAATGGTAAAGAATGTGATTAAAGGCTCTTTTTCTATTTCAAAAGTTTTAGTTTTCGGGGGGGTAATAGCTACGTATGTTGAAAAAATGAAGCTATTAGACTATTTTATGATTGCAAATGGTAAAGAATGTGATTAAAGGCTCTTTTCCTATTTCAAAAGTTTTAGTTTTCGAGGGTAATAGCTACGTATGTTGAAAAAATGAAGATATTAGACTATTTTATGATTGCAAATGATAAAGAATGTGATTAAAGGCTCTTTTCCTATGTCAAAAGTTTTAGTTTTCGAGGGTAATAGCTACGTATATGGTAAAGAATGTGATTAAAGGCTCTTTTCCTATGTCAAAAGTTTTAGTTTTCGAGGGTAATAGCTACGTATGTTGAAAAAATGAAGATATTAGACTTTTTTATGATTGCACATGGTAAAGAATGTGATTAAAGGCTCTTTTCCTATTTCAAAAGTTATAGTTTTCGAGGGTAATAGCTTTGTCTGTGGAAAAAATGAAGATATTAGACTATTTTATGATTGCAAATGGTAAAGAATGTTATTAAAAGCTCTTTTCCTATATCAAAAGTTTTAGTTTTCGAGGGTAATAGCTACGTATGTTGAAAAAAATGAAGATATTAGACTATTTCATGATTGCAAATGGTAAAGAATGTGATTAAATGCTCTTTTCCTATGTCAAAAGTTTTAGTTTTCGAGGGTACGAGGGTAATAGCTACGTATGTTGAAAAAATGAAGATATTAGACTATTTTATGATTGCACATGGTAAAGAATGTGATTAAAGGCCCTTTTCTTATTTCAAAAGTTTTAGTTTTCGAGGGTAATAGCTATGTATGTTGAAAAAATGAAGATATTAGACAATTTCATGATTGCACATGATAAAGAATGTGATTAAAGGCTCTTTTCCTATTTCAAAAGTTTTAGTTTTCGAGGGTAATAGCTACTTATGTTGAAAAATTGAAGATATTAGACAATTTTATGATTGCACATGGTAAAGAATGTGATTAAAGGCTCTTTTCCTATTTCAAAAGTTTTAATTTTCGAGGGTAATAGCTACGTATGTTGAAAAAATGAAGATATTAGACTATTTTATGATTGCACATGGTAAAGAATGTGATTAAAGGCTCTTTTCCTATTTCAAAAGTTTTAGTTTTCGAGGGTAATAGCTACGTATGTTGAAAAAATGAAGATATTAGACTATTTTATGATTGCAAATGGTAAAGAATGTGATTAAAGGCTCTTTTCCTTTTTTTAAAGTTTTAGTTTTCGAGGGTAATAGCTACGTATGTTGAAAAAAATGAAGATATTAGACTATTTTATGATTGCACATAGTAAAAAATGTGATTAAAGGCTCTTTTCCTATTTCAAAAGTTTTAGTTTTCGAGGGTAATAGCTACGTATGTTGAAAAAATGAAGATATTAGACTATTTTATGATTGCACATTGTAAAGAATGTGATTAAAGGCTCTTTTCCTATGTCAAAAGTTTTAGTTTTCGAGGGTAATAGCTACGTATGTGGAAAAAATGAAGATATTAGACTATTTTGTGATTGCAAATGTAAAGAATGTGATTAAGTCTCTTTTCCTATTTCAAAAGTTTTAGTTTTCGAGGGTAATAGCTACGTATGTTGAAAAAATGAAGATATTAGACTATTTTATGATTGCACATGGTAAAGAATGTGATTAAAGGCTCTTTTCCTATTTCAAAAGTTTTAGTTTTCGAGGGTAATAGCTACATATGTTGAAAAAATGAAGATGTTAGACTATTTTATGATTGCACATGGTAAAGAATGTGATTAAAGGCTCTTTTCCTATTTCAAATGTATTAGTTTTCGAGGGTAATAGCTACGTATGTTGAAAAAATGAAGATATTAGACTATTTTATGATTGCACATGGTAAAGAATGTGATTAAAGGCTCTTTTCCTATGTCAAAAGTTTTAGTTTTCGAGGGTACGAGGGTAATAGCTACGTATGTTGAAAAAAATGAAGATATTAGACAATTTCATGATTGCACATGGTAAAGAATGTGATTAAAGTCTGTTTTCCTATTTCAAAAGTTTTAGTTTTAGAGGGTAATAGCTACGTATGTTGAAAAAATGAAGATATTAGACAATTTTATGATTGCACATGGTAAAGAATGTGATTAAATGCTCTTTTCCTATTTCAAAAGTTTTAGTTTTCGAGGGTAATAGCTACGTATGTTAAAAAAAATGAAGATATTAGACTATTTTATGATTGTACATGGTAAAGAATGTGATTAAAGGCTCTTTTCCTATTTCAAAAGTTTTAGTTTTCGAGGGTAATAGCTACCTATGTTGAAAAAATGAAGATATTAGACAATTTTATGATTGCACATGGTAAAGAATGTGATTAAAGGCTCTTTTCCTATGTCAAAAGTTTTAGTTTTCGAGGTTAGTAGCTACGTATGTTGAAAAAATGAATATATTAGACTATTTATGATTGCATTTGGTAAAGAATGTGATTAAAGGCTCTTTTCCTATGTCAAAAGTTTTAGTTTTCGAGGGTAATAGCTACGTATGTTGAAAAAATGAAGATATTAGACTATTTTATGATTGCACATGGTAAAGTATGTGATTAAAGGCTCTTTTAATATTTCAAAAGTTTTAGTTTTTGAGGGTAATAGCTACATATGTTGAAAAAATGAAGATATTAGACTATTTTATGATTGCACATGGTAAAGAATGTGATTAAAGGCTATTTTCCTATTTCAAACGTTTTAGTTTTCGAGGGTAATAACTACGTTTGTTGAAAAAATGAAGATATTAGACAATTTTATGATTGCACATGGTAAAGAATGTGATTAAAGGCTCTTTTCCTATTTCAAAAGTTTTAGTTTTCGAGGGTAATAGCTACGTATGTTGAAAAAATGAAGATATTAGACAATTTTATGATTGCACATGGTAAGGAATGTGATTAAAGGCTCTTTTAATATTTCAAAAGTTTTAGTTTTCGAGGGTAATAGCTACATATGTTGAAAAAATGAAGATATTAGACTATTTTATGATTGCACATGGTAAAGAATGTGATTAAAGGCTCTTTTCCTATTTCAAAAGTTTTAGTTTTCGAGGGTAATAGCTACGTATGTTGAAAAAATGAAGATATTAGACTATTTTATGATTGCACATGGTAAAGTATGTGATTAAAGGCTCTTTTAATATTTCAAAAGTTTTAGTTTTCGAGGGTAATAGCTACATATGTTGAAAAAATGAAGATATTAGACTATTTTATGATTGCACATGGTAAAGAATGTGATTAAAGGCTCTTTTCCTATTTCAAACGTTTTAGTTTTCGAGGGTAATAACTACGTTTGTTTAAAAAATGAAGATATTAGACAATTTTATGATTGCACATGGTAAAGAATGTGATTAAAGGCTCTTTTCCTATTTCAAAAGTTTTAGTTTTCGAGGGTAATAGCTACGTATGTTGAAAAAATGAAGATATTAGACAATTTTATGATTGCACATGGTAAAGAATGTGATTAAAGGCTCTTTTCCTATGTCAAAAGTTTTAGTTTTCGGGGGTAAGAGCTTTGTCTGTGGAAAAAAATGAAGATATTAGACAATTTTATGATTGTACATGGTAAAGAATGTGATTAAAGGCTCTTTTCCTAAGTCAAAAGTGTTATTTTTCGAGGGTAATAGCTACGTATGTTGAAAAAATGAAGATATTAGACTATTTTATGATTGCAAATGGTAGAGAATGTGATTAAAGGCTCTTTTCCTATTTCAAAAGTTTTAGTTTTCGAGGGTAATAGCTACGTATGTTGAAAAAATGAAGATATTAGACTATATTATGATTGTAAATGGTAAAGAATGTGATTAAAGGCTCTTTTCCTGTTTTCAAAAGTTTTAGTTTTCGAGGGTAATAGCTACGTATGTTGAAAAAATGAAGATATTAGACTATTTATGATTGCACATGGTAAAGAATATGATTAAAGGCTCTTTTCCTATGTCAAAAGTTTTAGTTTTCGAGGGTAATAGCTACGTATGTGGAAAAAATGAAGATATTAGACTATTTTATGATTGCAAATGGTAAAGAATGTGATTAAAGGCTCTTTTCCTATTTCAAAAGTTTAGTTTTCGAGGGTAATAGCTACGTATGTTGAAAAAATGAAGATATTAGACTATTTTATTATTGCACATGGTAAAGAATGTGATTAAAGGCTCTTTTCCTATTACAAAAGTTTTAGTTTTTCGTGGGTAATAGCTGCGTATGTTGAAAAAATGAAGATATTAGACTATTTTTATGATTGCACATGGTAAAGAATGTGATTAAAGGCTCTTTTCCTATTTCAAAAGTTTTAGTTTTCGAGGGTAATAGCTACGTATGTTGAAAAAATGAAGATATTAGACAATTTTATGATTGCACATGGTAAGGAATGTGATTAAAGGCTCTTTTCCTATGTCAAAAGTTTTAGTTTTCGGGGGGTAAGAGCTTTGTCTGTGGAAAAAATGAAGATATTAGACAGTTTTATGATTGTACATGGTAAAGAATGTGATTAAAGGCTCTTTTCCTAAGTCAAAAGTTTTATTTTTCGAGGGTAATAGCTACGTATGTTGAAAAAATGAAGATATTAGACTATTTATGATTGCAAATGGTAAAGAATGTGATTAAAGGCTCTTTTCCTATGTCAAAAGTTTTAGTTTTCGAGGGTAATAGCTAAGTATGTTGAAAAACAGGTAGATATTAGACTATTTTATGATTGCACACGGTAAAGAATGTGATTAAAGGCTCTTTTCCTATTTCAAAAGTTTTAGTTTTTGAGGGTAATAGCTACGTATGTTGAAAAAATGAAGATATTAGACTATTTTATGATTGCACATGGTAAAGAATGTGATTAAAGGCTCTTTTCCTATTTCAAAAGTTTTAGTTTTCGAGGGTAATAGCTATGTCTGTGGAAAAAATGAAGATATTAGACTATTTTATGATTGCACATGGTAAAGAATGTGATTAAAGACTCTTTTCCTATTACAAAAGTTTTAGTTTTCGGGGGTAGTAGCTACGTATGTTGAAAAAATGAATATATTAGACTATTTTATGATTGCAAATGGTAAAGAATATGATTAAAGGCTCTTTTCCTTTTTCAAAAGATTTAGTTTTCGAGGGTAATAGCTACGTATGTTGAAAAAATGAAGATATTAGACTATTTTATGATTGCACATGGTAAAGAATGTGATTAAAGGCTCTTTTCCTATGTCAAAAGTTTTAGTTTTCGAGGGTAATAGCTACGTATGTGGAAAAAAATGAAGATATTAGACTATTTATGATTGCAAATGGTAAAGAATGTGATTAAAGGCTTTTTTCCTATTTCAAAAGTTTTAGTTTTCGAGGGTAATAGCTACGTATGTTGAAAAAATGAAGATATTAGACTATTTTATGATTGCACATGGTAAAGAATGTGATTAAAGGCTCTTTTCCTATTTCAAAAGTTTTAGTTTTCGAGGGTAATAGCTACGTATGTTGAAAAAATGAATATATTAGACTATTTTATGATTGCAAATGGTAAAGAATGTGATTAAAGCCTCTTTTCCTTTTTCAAAAGTTTTAGTTTTCGAGGGTAATAGCTACGTATGTTTAAAAAATAAAGATATTAGACTATTTTATGATTGCACATGGTAAAGAATGTGATTAAAGGCTCTTTTCCTATGTCAAAAGTTTTAGTTTTCGAAAGTAATAGCTACGTATGTGGAAAAAATGAAGATATTAGACTATTTTATGATTGCAAATGGTAAAGAATGTGATTAAAGGCTCTTTTCCTATTTCAAAAGTTTTAGTTCTCGAGGGTAATAGCTACGTATGTTGAAAAAATGAAGATATTAGACTATTTTATGATTGCACATGGTAAAGAATATGATTAAAGGCTCTTTTCCTCTTTTAAAAGTTTTAGTTTTCGAGGGTAATAGCTACATATGTTGAAAAAATGAAGATATTAGACAATTTTATGATTGCACATGGTAAAGAATGTGATTAAAGGCTCTTTTCCTCTTTTAAAAGTTTTAGTTTTCGAGGGTAATAGCTACATATGTTGAAAAAATGAAGATATTAGACTATTTTATGATTGCACATGGTAAAGAATGTGATTAAAGGCTCTTTTCCTATTTCAAAAGTTTTAGTTTTCGAGGGTAATAACTACGTATGTTGAAAAAATGAAGATATTAGACAGTTTTATGATTGCACATGGTAAAGAATGTTATTAAAGGCTCTTTTCCTATTTCAAAAGTTTTAGTTTTCGAGGGTAATAGCTACGTATGTTGAAAAAATGAAGATATTAGACTATTTTATGATTGCACATGGTAAAGAATATGATTAAAGGCTCTTTTCCTATTTCAAAAGTTTTAGTTTTCGATGGTAATAGCTACGTATGTTGAAAAAATGAAGATATTAGACTATTTTATGATTGCACATGGTAAAGAATATGATTAAAGGCTCTTTTCCTATTTCAAAAGTTTTAGTTTTCGAGGGTAATAGCTACATATGTTGAAAAAATGGAGATATTAGACTATTTTATGGTTGCACATGGTAAAGAATGTGATTAAAGGCTCTTTTCCTATTTCAAAAGTTTTAGTTTTCGAGGATAATAGCTATGTCTGTGGAAAAAATGAAGATATTAGACTATTTTATGATTGCACATGTTAAAGAATGTGATTAAAGGTTCTTTTCCTATTTCAAAAGTTTTAGTTTTCGAGGGTAATAACTACGTTTGTTGAAAAAATGAAGATATTAGACTATTTTATGATTGCAAATGGGTAAAGAATATGATGAAAGGCTCTTTTCCTTTTTCAAAAGTTTTAGTTTTCGAGGGTAATAGCTACGTATGTTGAAAAAATGAAGATATTAGACTATTTTATGATTGCACATGGTAAAGAATGTGATTAAAGGCTCTTTTCCTATGTCAAAAGTTTTAGTTTTCGAGGGTAATAGCTACGTATATGGAAAAAATGAAGATATTAGACTATTTTATGATTGCAAATGGTAAAGAATGTGATTAAAGGCTCTTTTCCTATTTCAAAAGTTATAGTTTTCGAGGGTAATAGCTACGTATGTTGAAAAAATGAAGATATTAGACTATTTTATGATTGCACATGGTAAAG
>NW_027065565.1:0-21511 GCF_032884065.1 Artemia franciscana | reverse complement strand
GAAATTACAGACTGGGACACCCGGACACAAATCACGACCGGGCCCATTGTCTGTGCATATAAATAGATTGTCAGGTTTACCGACTCTTGAACATGCAACATATAATGGTCCATGGGGAAAACAATCCGTATTCAGATCTATACCTCATGATTCTAATGATTGCCCTTGAGCTTTGTTGATGGTGATTGCTAATCGACCATTCCCTGTCCCGGTGTCCCGGTCGTCATTTATATCCCCCTGTGCCCCCCGGCGTCCCCGTTGTAGTTGTGTCCCTGTGTCCCGGTCGTCATTTATATTCCCTGTGTCCGGTCGTCATTTGTATCCCGGTGTCCCGGTCTGTATATACATTCGTTTTTTAGTTTTGTTTTTCTCCTTTATTTTTTTTCCTTTTTATTTTTTTTCTTTTTTAGTTTATTTAGATTTTTTATTAGTTTTTATTTTTTTTTGTTTTTAGTTTATTTGTAGTTTTTACCTTCTTTTTAGTTTTTTAGTTTTTTTTTACTTTTGTCCTGGTCGTCATTTATACTCATTGTGTCCCGGTGCTTTGTTGATTGCTAATCGAACATTCCTTTTGTCCCAGTCGCTTTCTCTTTGAGTTTCGTCATTTATTTTTTTCTTTTTTAGTTCTTTTAGTTTTTACCTTTTTTAGTTTTTTTTTAGTTTTTTAGATGAAAATTTTTTTTAGTTTTTTTCCTTTTTTTCTTTTTAGTTTTTTATTGGTTTTTACCTTTTTTTTTAGCTTTTTTAGTTTTTTTTCGTTTTTTCTTTTTACTTTTTTTTATCTTTTTTATTTTTTTTTATTTTTATTCTTAATTTTATTAGTTTTCTTTTTCTCTTCTATTTTTCAGTTTTTTCCTTTTTTAGTTTTTTTTTTAGTTTTTTTAGTTTTTTACCTTTTTTTAGCTTTTTTAGTTTTTTAGCTTTTTTATTTTTTTTATTAGTTTTTTTGTAGTTTTTGCCTTTTTTCAGTTTTTCAGTTTTTTTTAGTTTTTAGTTTTTTACCTTTTTTAGCCTAACCAGGATTTGAACCTGGGACCTTCATTATCCGTTCTGACACCCTCTCTCACCGAGTGACTACTCCAGCATGTTCATTTTGGTGTTTTAAATGGTATATTATTAACCAAATTAATGTGTTTTTACAATATACTAAGCATCGTCATAACAAAAATGACGACAACTAATTTCATGACGTCAGCCGACACAGAAACATGACGTCACCTGATCCACAGATCCACAGACAGACAACTTATTTTTATATATATAAACTAGCTGTTGGGGTGGCGCTTCGCGCCACCCCAACACCTAGTTGGTGGGGGCGCTTCGCGCCCCCCCCCAAGCCCCCCCGCGCGCGTAAGTCGTTACGCGCCATAATAGTTACGCGCCATTGTAGTTGTGTCCCTATGTCCCACCTGTGAATATAGATATATATATATATATATGGTTTTAACTACGTAAAACTTGCGAATATACAACATTCTTTGCTGTCCCATTGTCTTTGCATATAAATAGATTGTCAGGTTATCCCCCTGTTTCCCCCGGTGTCCCCGTTGTAGTTGTGTCCCTGTGTCCCGGTCGTTATTTATATTCCCTGTGTCCCGGGTCCCGGTCATCATTTGTATCCCGGTGTCCCGGTCTGTATATACATTCGTTTTTTAGTTTTGTTTTTCTCCTTTATTTTTTTCCTTTTTTTTTCTTTTTTAGCTTATTTAGATTTTTAGATTTTTTAGTTTTTTTTATTAGTTTTTAGTTTTTATTTCTTTTTAGTTTTTTTGTCCCGGTCGTCATTTATATCCCCCTGTTTCCCCCGGTGTCCCCGTTGTAGTTGTGTCCCTGTGTCCCGGTCGTTATTTATATTCCCTGTGTCCCGGTCGTCATTTGTATCCCGGTGTGCCGGTCTGTATATACATTCGTTTTTTAGTTTTGTTTTTCTCCTTTATTTTTTTCCTTTTTTTTTCTTTTTTAGTTTATTTAGATTTTTAGATTTTTTAGTTTTTTTATTAGTTTTTAGTTTTTTTTTCTTTTTAGTTTTTTTGTAGTTTTTACCTTCTTTTTAGTTTTGTTAATTTTTTTTTTTTACTTGTGTCCTGGTCGTCATTTATACTCCCTGTGTCCCGGTGCTTTGTTGATTGCTAATCGAACATTCCTTTTGTCCTGGTCGCTTTCTCTTTGAGTGTCGTCATTTATTTTTTTCTTTTTTAGTTCTTTTAGTTTTTACCTTTTTTAGTTTTTTTTTAGTTTTTAGTTTTTTTAGTTTTTTACCTTTTTTAGTTTTTTTAGTTTTTTAGCTTTTTTATTTTTTTTATTAGTTTTTAGTTTTTTTGTAGTTTTTGCCTTTTTTTTTAGTTTTTTGTCCTGGTCGCTTTCTCTTTGAGTGTCGTCATTTATTAGTTTTTTCCTTTTTTTTTAGTTTTTTATTGGTTTTTACCTTTATTTTAGCTTATTTTTCAGTTTTTTCCTTTTTTTTAGTTTTTTTTTATTTTTTATTTTTTTTAGTTTTTTACATTTTTTTAGTTTTTTTAGTTTTTTTAGTTTTTTAGCTTTTTTACTTTTTTTATTAGTTTTTAGTTTTTTTTTTGTAGTTTTTGCCTTTTTTTAGTTTTTTCAGTTTTTTTTTAGTTTTTTATTGGTTTTTACCTTTATAGTTTTTTTAGTTTTTTAGCTTTTTTATTTTTTTTATTAGTTTTTAGTTTTTTTTGTAGTTTTTGCCTTTTTTTAGTTTTTTCAGTTTTGACGTCACCTAATCCAGTTTTTTCAGGTGACGTCACCTGACACATCCATCCACACATCCACAGACAGACAACTTATTTTTATATATATAGATAGATATAAACATGACGTCACCTGATCCACAGATCCACAGACAGACAACTTATTTTTATATATATAGATATATATATATATATATATATATATATATATATATATATATATATATATATATACTAGCTGTTGGGGTGGCGCTTCGCGCCACCCCAACACCTAGTTGGTGGGGGCGCTTCGCGCCCCCCCCAAGCCCCCCCACGCGCGTAAGTCGTTACGCGCCATATTAGTTACACGCCATTGTAGTTGTGTCCCTATGTCCCACCTGTGAATATATATATATATATATATATATATATATATATATATATATATATATATATATATATATATATATATATATATATATATATATATATATATATATATATATATATATATATATATATATATATATATATATATATATATATATATATATATATATATATATATATATATATATATATATATATATATATATATATATATATATATATATATATATATATATATATATATATATATATATATATATATATATATATATATATATATATATATATATATATATATATATATATATATATATATATATATATATATATATATATATATATATATATATATATATATATATATATATATATATATATATATATATGTTTTTAACTACGTAAAACTTGCGAATATACAACATTCTTTGCTGTCCCATTGTCTGTGCATATAAATAGATTGTCAGGTTTACCGACTCTTGAACATGCAACATATAATGGTCCATGGGAAAACAATCCGTATTCAGATCTATACCTCATGATTCTAATGATTGCCCTTGAGCTTTGTTGATGGTGATTGCTAATCGACCATTCCCTGAGTCGCCATCGTCATTTATATATCCCCCTGTGCACCCCGGCGTCCCCTTTGTAGTTATGTCCCTGTGTCCCGGTCGTCATTTATATTCCATGTGTCCCGGTCGTCATTTGTGTCCCGGTGTTCCAGTCTGTGATTTCTCTTTGAGTGTCCCGGGCGTCATTTATATTCCTTGGGTCCCTGTGTCCCGGTCGTCATTTATATTCCCTGTGTCCCGGTCGTCATTTGTATCCCGGTGTCCCGGTCTGTATATACATTCGTTTTTTAGTTTTGTTTTTCTCCTTTATTTTTTTCCTTTTTTCTTTTTTTTTCTTTTTAGTTTATTTAGATTTTTAGATTTTTTTTTTATATTTATTAATATTTTTTTAGTTTTCTTTTTCTCTTATTTTTCAGTTTTTTCCTTTTTTTTAGTTTTTTCTTTTTTAGTTTTTAGTTTTTTTTTTGTTTTTTACCTTTTTTTAATTTTTTTAGTTTTTTTAGTTTTTTAGCTTTTTTAGTTTTTTTTATTAGTTTTAGTTTTTTTTTAGTTTTTGCCTTTTTTTAGTTTTTTCAGTTTTTTTAGTTTTTAGTTTTTTACCTTTTTTTAGTTTTTTTTAGTTTTTTAGCTTTTTAGTTTTTTTCTTTTTAGTTTTTTTTGTAGTTTTTACCTTTTTTAGTTTTTTTTCTTCTTTTGTATTAGTGTGAAATAATTCAGACGTCATATGCGGACAAACACGACGTTTATTAATATTTTTTTAGTTTTCTTTTTCTCTTATTTTTCAGTTTTTTCCTTTTTTTTAGTTTTTTCTTTTTTAGTTTTTAGTTTTTTCTTTTTTAGTTTTTAGTTTTTTTGTTTTTTACCTTTTTTTAGTTTTTTTTAGCTTTTTTAGTTTTTTTATTAGTTTTTAGTTTTTTTTTAGTTTTTGCCTTTTTTTAGTTTTTTAGCTTTTTTAGTTTTTTTATTAGTTTTTAGTTTTTTTTTAGTTTTTGCCTTTTTTTAGTTTTTTCAGTTTTTTTTTAGTTTTTAGTTTTTTACCTTTTTTTAGTTTTTTTTAGTTTTTTAGCTTTTTTAGTTTTTTTTCTTTTTAGTTTTTTTTTTGTAGTTTTTACCTTTTTTAGTTTTTTTTCTTCTTTTTTATTAGTGTGAAATAATTCAGACGTCATATGCGGACAAACACGACGTCACTCGACAGACAGACAGACAGACATAACCCACAAACAACTTATTTTTATATATATTTATTCATATTTTTTTACTTTTCTTTTTCTCTTTTATTTTTCAGTTTTTTCCTTTTTTTTAGTTTTTTTCTTTTTTAGTTTTTAGTTTTTTTAGTTTTTTACCTTTTTTTAGTTTTTTTTAGTTTTTTTAGTTTTTTAGCTTTTTTAGTTTTTTTATTAGTTTTTATTTTTTTTGTAGTTTTTGCCTTTTTTTTATTTTTTTCAGTTTTTTTTTAGTTATTAGATTTTTGCCTTTTTTTTAGTTTTTTTTTAGTTTTTTAGCTTTTTTAGTTTTTTTTCTTTTTAGTTTTTTTTGTAGTTTTTACCTTTTTTAGTTTTTTTCTTCTTTTGTATTAGTGTGAAATAATTCAGACGTCATATGCGGACAAACATGACGTCACCTGATCCATCCACAGATCCACACACAGACAACTTATTTATATATATATATATATATATATATATATATATATATATATATATATATATATATATATATATATATATATATATATATATATATATATATATATATTTATATATATATATATATATATATATATATATATATTATATATATATATATATATATATATATATATATATATATATATATATATATATATATATATATATATATATATATATATATATATACTAGCTGTTGGGGTGGCGCTTCGCGCCACCCCAACACCTAGTTGGTGGGGCGCTTCGCGCCCCCCAAGCCCCCCCCGCGGGCGTAAGTCGTTACGCGCATTATTAGTTACGTGCCATTGTAGTTGTGTCCCTGTGTCCCACCTGTGAATATAGATAGATTTATATATGTGTTTTAAACTACGTAAAACTTGCGAATATACAACATTCTTGGTTTTCCCATTGTCTGTGCATATACAAAGCCTTATGTTCTAATAATGACGTCATATGCTCTTTTTACAAACAAACAAACATGCATACACACAACTCGTTTTTATATAGATAGATAGATAGATAGATACAATACAAATTAACTGCGTAAAACTTGCGAATATACAACATTCTTCGCTGTCAAATTGTCGCTACATATAAATAGATTGTCAGGTTTACCGACCCTCGAACATGCAACGTACAATTGTCCATGGGAAAAACAATCAGTATTAAGATCTATACCACATTTTTCTAATGATTGACCTTGAGCTTTGTTAATTGTGATTGCAAATGCTAATTGAATTGGGAATTGCAATCTTTTAAATTGAAAAGGCAGATCCTTTGGAATCATGGGAATGCGAGGAATAAGAACAGCCTCACCCTCAATAGGCCCTGTCAAGATTGTGGTCTCTATTAGGTTTTCCATTTTTTTTTACGGCAAGTCGCGTGCCATTGCAAAGCGATGGAGGCGTTTTGTCAGCGGAAACCTGAGTTGTATTTTCTGATTTTTGACAAAAAACGCTAAGATTCTGACGCAGTTCCAGTAAGGAAAGTCTTCAATGGCTCTGGTGGTGCAGCCAATAGAGGAAGTTTAACATTCCTGAGGCGCAACACATTCCCATTGTTTCATCATTGAATTTCAAGGCCTTGCAATAGGGACAAATTTTAGACATTGTCCCGATTTGAACACATCTACTCAAGCTATAATCATCGACTGGGCTGTACCTGAATGCCAGGCGATAACTTTCAGGTTGCTCTGATTCCTCGGCACGCTTTCTTTTCTTACTTTCCCTATCAGCAGTAAGCCTGATTTCTTGCTGTTCTTGTGATTCCTCGGCACGCTTTCTTTTCTTACTTTCTCTATCAGCAGCAAGCCTGATTTCTTGCTGTTCTTGTTATTCCTCGGCACGCCTTCTTTTTTCACTTTCTCTTTTAGCAGCAAGTCTGCTTTCGCGTTGCTCTGGTAGTTCCTCGGCACGCTTTCTTTTCTGACTTTCTCTATCAGCAGCATGTTTTTAGGCATAGACTCTTTGAGCATCTTCATCGGCTTTTGCCATTGTAAGTTCATCAGTCATTTTAAACTTAAACATTAATAGATTTCTACGTGAACATATATGTCTTAAATATCTTTAATGCAGTCACCGTCATAGTAAAAATGACGACAACTAACTTCATGACGTCAGCCGACACAGAAACATGACGTCACCTGATCCACAGACAGACAACTTATTTATATATATATAGACTAGCTGTTGGGGTGGCACTTCGCGCCCCCCAAGCCCCCCGCGCGCATAAGTCGTTACACGTCATATTAGTTACGCGCCATTGTAGTTGTGTCCCTGTGTCCCACCTGTGAATATAGAGAGATTTATATATGTGTTTCAAACTACGTAAAAATTGCGAATATACAACATTCTTGGCTTTCCCATTGTCTGTGCATATACAAAGCCGTATGTACTAATAATGACGTCATATGCTAACGCTCTTTTTACAAACAAACATGTATACACACAATTCGTTTTTATATAGATAGATAGATAGATAGATACAATACAAATTAACTGCGTAAAACTTGTCCTGTAAACTCTTCGCTGTCCAATTGTCGCTGCATATAAATAGATTGTCAGGTTTACCGATCCTCGAACATGCAACGTACCATTGTCCATGGGAAAAACAATCAGTATTAAGATCTATACCACATTTTTCTAATGATTGACCTTGAGCTTTGTTAATGCTGATTGCAAATGCTAATCGAATTGGGAATTGCAATCTTTTAAAGTAAAAAGGCAGTTCCGTTGGAATCATGGGAATGCGAGGAATAGGAACAGCCTCACCCTCAAAAGGCCCTGTCAAGATTGTGGCCTCTATTAGGTTTTCCATTGTTTTTTTTAAAGCAAGTCGCGTGCCATTGCAAAGCTTTGGTGGGTTGATATTTCTTAAAAGTATTATTGGCACGCCTATTTGTAGTTGTAGCACGTGTGGTGGAAACCCTGAAAAATCCACGGAATTTAAAAATTCAGATCGATGATTAACCGCTTCATTTGGTTCCAAAACTGTGACGACTGACTTGTAAAGGACTGCCTGGTCTCAAATCTTGGTCAAAACAATGTTGTTGATTTCGTGGACGTCTATATTTTTGGGTGCGAGAATCGCTCTTTCACTTAGCCATTTATTATTTTTATAATTTTTTAGAATATTCGGAAATACTTTTTCAATCAATTCAATTTTGGACGTCACTAAATTACAGAAATCAGCAGGTAGTTGTATACGTCCTGAAATTGACTCTACTGGGAGCTTTCTGTTTCCAATTGCCAGCAATTGATCTGAAAATGTTTGACCAGAGTCATCGTTTTGCAATCGGACACGCATATTTAAAGTTAATTTTAATGTTTTTACGTGTGCCCATAAATTAGAATTTTTCAGGCAAGCATTCATTTCGTCTACAGGAGTTTATCTAGGTATTATAGGTAATGTTTGCCTGAAATCTCCCGCAAGCAATATTAATGTGCTGCCAAAGGGTTTCGACTTCCCTCGCAAATCTTTCAAGCATTGATCCAGAGCCTCGAGCGATTTTTCGTGTGCCATTGTGCACTCATCCCAAATGATGAGTTTGCATTGCTGCAATTCTTTACCCATCCCAGATGATTTGGAAATATTGCACGTGGGAGTTTCTGTAGAATGCAGATTCAGAGGCGATTTCAAAGCGGAATGAGCAGTTCTTCCACCAGGCAGCAATGTTGCGGCTATTCCGGACGACGCAATTGCCAACGCTATATCATTTTTTGATCGAATTGATGCCAGAATCAGTTTTATCACAAACGTTTTACCAGTACCTCCTGGCGCATCCAAAAACAAAATTTCTCCAACGTTGTTATCGACACAATGCATTATCGTATCATAAATGTCTTTTTGTTCCGACGTTAACTTGGAAATGTTATTTTGTACTTCTGATGTAAAATCAAAAGTCATATCTGACGTCTCTAACTGTTTTCGATGGAGTATATCTTCGGACATTTTTTACTTATATTTTTCCCATAACTCTGTAGGAGCTGATGGAGAGCAAGTTGTTAAAATGATGCCAAACAATGCACGAATTTGACTTGGGGTTGACGTTTCGCACGCGTCATTGATGCAGTTATCCCAGTGTTGGTCATTCTCCAATAAATTCAGAGCTTGGCATGCACTACGGTAAGTGTCATGTATAGTACCGTTTACAGTTCTCAAATACTCAAAGGATGTCGGACCGGGTACATTCACCAAAAGCAGGCGTAGAAAAGAGCATTCATGTTGATTGGGGTGAACGGTATAGAGTCTTCCTATCATGGTATCTTTGAAGATGGTAGGATGGTCGTCGACTGAATTACCCTGTTTTCGACGTTCAAATACTTTATTTTTAGTATTCCACGTGTAATACGAAGGCACTTCAGTATACAGCAGTTTTTTTTTGCAAAAGAATCATTTTTGCAAAGCGAAAAGAAACCGGTTAACTTTGTATCTGGTGGATTCAGGGCTCTTTGTTGCACGTTGGTTTCCGAGAAATAAACACGTTGACCATTCTGTAAATGTACCGCTAAGTGAACAACAGCTGGACTACGTTCATGTATCGGAAATGAAAGAATTCGCCGAACAGCTTCATTACTGCTTATGTATCTTCCAGCCTGATATTGTACGATTTCGTCGATATCTTTGATTTCGGGCTGCAAGCCAAAAACTGCCATGTCACTGCCTTTGTTAACGTATTTACATATGTATTTGATTGCCTTTACGGAGTTACAGTATTCAACGTTTATGTGTGCATTAAATGTTTTTGATAATAATGGGGAATATGGAACAACCCACTGGTTATCTACTTCGATGGTGGTACCGTTACGCTTCTTTATTATTGCTGTTTTACCGCCATCTTCAGTAGATCTTCTTCTATATTGTGGGTAACCATCATTGCCAGTAATTGTGTTGGATACTAAAAGTCGAGGATATTGCTTTGTGCACCTTCCTTTGGCCATGCATGGTGAATTGTCGTTCAGTGCACCGCAAGGTCCATGTATCATATTTTTTACAATAATATCATGTAACCCCTTATCGACATTTTCATCAGGTATTTCAGCGGAAATCACATCATCAATTTCGTTCGAAGTAATTTTTTTATGTAGCCAGATTAGTATATGTGCGTGTGGCAAACCTCGTTTTTGCCATTCCACTGAGTACATCCAGCATCGCACTGACCCAAACACTTCAAGTTTTAATGTGTAGTTTATCAGTGATTTCAACTTTTGCCGGAAGACACGGGCCGTAATGTCATGTCTATGAACCGCCGATTGTCCTTGAAGTAAAAGCTGCAGTATCTCGTCCCAAGTTTGATTACATGTAAATATAATAAATAAATCTGGACGACCATAGAGACGAACATACGCAATAGCATCTTGAGCATATTCATGCATATGACGGGGACTGCCAGCATATGACGAAGGTAAAATTGTCAATCTTCCAACGTTTGTGGTATTACCATCATTTATAACTGCATCTCGCAAATGAATGTATTGTTCAGAGCGGAGCTTGGTCTGATTCAGGCGGATATATAGCAAACGTTCTGATTCAATTTTAGCATACATATCAACGACGAATTGGTGAAACAATTCACGGCATTTTAAAATATTATTTTCTTCATCCTGCCGAATCATTAGTCTATAGGAATAATAATGAATTGCACTGCATTTCTTATTCATTTCTTTGTTAGTGGCTGGATTCATCAATTTAATATTAAAGTGATAGCCGTCGGCTCCATCCCAAAAAATGATAGGATATTGAAGGGCATCGTAGCATCGATGAGTTTCAGCAATTCTTAACAACTGAGTGTTTCGCTTATGAAGAATAATATCTCGAGGTAAAAACTGATCACCGACCATAACGATTGCCACTTCGTCGATAGTTGGAGCATTTTATCTACGCACATGTTTGCCAGGAGGCGTTTTGTCAGCGGAAATAACAATTTTATGCGTATCAGTAGGCATCAAATCGTTGGCTGTTTTGAACAGACGCACTAAATTATTATTTTCGTGGAAAAGATGTTGCAATTGGGAAACGATTGTCCTTTCAACGTTGGGAAAAATTTCGTAACGTGCATTCAATTCAGAATTTCTATCACTGATGAAATACAATTGTAAAAATTTATGATTCTCGCCTGAGAATGGTAAAAGGGGCCCTGCTCTATGATAAATTTGCCCTTTTACTTTGAAAGTAGACATAAATTGATCTTGATTTTCGATTTGGGCTCCAAACGACGTCATTTGGAAACATGAGTTATATTTTCTGATTTGTTTCAAAAACGCTTAGATTCAGACGTAGTTCCAGTAAGGAAAGTCTTCAATGGCTCTGGTGGTGCAGCCAATAGAGGAAGTTTAACTTTTTCTGAGGCGCAACACATTCCCATTGTTTCACTATTGAATTTCAAGGCCTTACAATAGGGACAAATTTTAGACATAGTTCCGATTTGAACACATCTACTCAAGCTATAATCATCGACTGGGCTTTACCTGAATGCCAGGCGATAACTTTCAGGTTGCTCTGATTCCTCGGCACGCTTTCTTTTCTTACTTTCTCTATCAGCAGCAAGCCTGATTTCTTGCTGTTCTTGTGATTCCTCGGCACGCCTTCTTTTTTCATTTTCTCTTTTAGCAGCAAGTCTGGTTTCATGTTGCTCTGGTAGTTCCTCGGCACGCCTTCTTTTTTCACTTTCTCTTTTAGCAGCAAGTCTGGTTTCGCGTTGCTCTGGTAGTTCCTCGGCACGCTTTCTGTTCTTTCTTTCTTTATCAGCCTCAAGCCTGTTTCCTTGCTGTTCTTTTGATTCCTCGGCACGCTTTCTTTTCTGACTTTCTCTATCAGTAGCAAGTTTTTTGGCATAGACTCTTTGAGCATCTTCCTCGGCTGTTGCCATTGTAAGTTCATCAGTCATTTTAAAGTTAAACATTAATAGATTTCTACGTGAACGCATGTCTTAAATATCTTTAATGACGTCACCGTCATGACGACAACTAACTTCATGACGTCAGTCAACACACAAACATGACGTCACCTGACAGACACATCCACAGACAACTTATTTTTATATATTTAGATAGATATATTTAAAAATAAGTTGTCTGTGTGTGTGTGTGTCTGTCGAGTGACGTCATGTTTGTGTGTCGACTGACGTCATGTTTGTTGATTGACGAAATTACACACCGGGACATCGGGACACAAATGACGACCGGGACACCGGAACATCTATCTATATATATAAAAATAAGTTGTCTGTGTGTCTGTGTGTCGAGTGACGTCATGTTTGTGTGTCGACTGACGTCATGTTTGTTGATTGACGAAATTACACACCGGGACATCGGGACACAAATGACGACCGGGACACAAGGAATGTTCGATTAGCAATCACCATCAACAAAGCACCGGGACACAAATGACGACCGGGACACAGGGAATATAAATGACGACCAGGACACTCAAAGAGAAATTACAGACCGGGACACCGGAACACAAATGACGACCGGGACAAAAATGACGACCGAGATACCGGGACACAGGGAATATAAATGACGACCGCGACACTCAAAGAGAAATTACAGACTGGGACACCGGGACACAAATGACGACCAGGACACAGGGAAACAACAACAACGGGGACGCCGGAGGCACAGGGGGATGTATAAATGACAACAGGGACACAGGGAATGTTCGATTAGCAATCAACATCAACAAAGCTCAAGGGCAATCATTAGAATAATGAGGTATAGATCTGAATACAGATTGTTTTTCCCATGGACAATTATATGTTGCATGTTCAAGAGTCGGTAAACCTGACAATCTATTTATATGCACAGACAATGGGACAGCCAAGAATGTTGTACATTCGCAAGTTTTACGTAGTTAAAAAAATATATATATATATATCTATTTTCACAGGTGGGACACAGGGACACAACTACAATGACGCGTAACTAATATGGCGCGTAACGACTTGCGCGCGGGGGGGGGTCTTGGGGGGGGGGGGGGGTTGGGCGCGAAGCGCCCAACTACAAAAAAAACTAAAGAGAAAAAAGAAAAAAAACTAAAAAAACTAAAAAAAGTAAAAACCAAAAAATAAACTAAAAAGAAAAAAAGGGGGAAAACACAAAAATTTATTTCATCATATACCAATTCAAAAACGAATGTATATACAGACCGGGACACTGGGACATAAATGACGACCGGGACACAGGGACACAACTACAACGGGGACGCTGGGGGGGACAGGGGGATATATAAATGACGATGGGGACACAGGGAATGTTCGATTAGCAATCACCATCAACAAAGCTCAAGGGCAATCATTAGAATCATGAGGTATAATTAAAAATAAAATAAAAAAAGGTAAAAAACTAAAAACTAAAAAAAGACCAATTCAAAAACGAATGTATATACAGACCGGGACACCGGGACACAAATGACGACCGGGACACCGGGACACAAGGAACATAAATGACGACCGGGACACTCAAAGAGAAATTACAGAAAACGAATATTCAAAAACGAATATATATATACAGACCGGGACACCGGGACACAAATGACGACCAGGACACCGGGAATATAAATGACGACCGGGACACAGGGACACAACTACAACGGGGACGCCGGGGGGCACAGGGGGATATATAAATGACGATGGGGACACAGAGAATGTTCGATTAGCAATCACCATCAACAAAGTTCAAGGGCAGTCGTTAGAATCATGAGGTATAACTAAAAAAAACTAAAAAAAAGGTATAAAACTAAAAACTAAAAAAAAACACCAATTCCAAAACGAATGTATATACAGACCGTGAAACCGGGACACAAATGACGACCAGGACACAAGGAATATGAATGACGACCGGGACACTCAAAGAGAAATAACAGACTGGGACACCGGGACACAAATGGCGACCGGGCCACAGGGAATATAAATGACGACCGGGACACAGGGACACAACTACAACGGGGACGCCGGGGGCACAGGGGGATATATAAATGACGACGGCGACACAGGGAATGGTTGATTAGCGATCACCATAAACAGAGCTCAAGGGCAATCATTAGAATCATGAGGTATAGATCTGAATACGGATTGTCTTCCCATGAACAATTATATGTTGCATGTTCAAGGGTCAGAAAACCTGACAATCTATTTATATGCATAGACAATGGGACAGCGAAGAATGTTGTATATTCGCAAGTTTTACGTAGTTAAAACATATATATATATATATATATATATATATATATATATATATATATATATATATATATATATATATATATATATATATATATATATATACTAGCTGTTGGGGTGGCGCTTCGCGCCACCCCAACACCTAGTTGGTGGGGCGCTTCGCGCCCCCTCAAGCCCCCCCCCCGCGCGCGTAAGTCGTTACGCGCCATATTAGTTATGCGCCATTGTAGTTGTGTCCCTGTGTCCCACCTGTGAATATAGATAGATTTATATATGTGTTTCAAACTACGCAAAAATTGCGAATAAACAACATTCTTGGCTTTCCCAATGTCTGTGCATATGCAAAGCCGTATGTACTAATAATGACGTCATATACAAACGCTCTTTTTACAAACAAACAAACATGCATCCACATAACTCGTTTTTATATAGATAGATACAATACAAATTAACTGCGTAAAACTTGCGAATAAACAAAATTCTTCGCTGTCCAATTGTCGCTGCATATAAATACATTGTCAGGTTTACCGACCCTCGAACATGCAACGTACAATTGTCCATGGGAAAAACAATCAGGATTAAGATCTATACCACATTTTTCTAATGATTGCCCTTGAGCTTTGTTAATGGTGATTGCAAATGCTAATCGAATTGGGAATTGCAATCTTTTAAATTGAAAAAGCAGATCCGTTGGAATCATGGGAATGCGAGAAATAAGAACAGCCTCACCCTCATAAGGCCCTGTCAAGATTGTGGCCTCTATTAGGTTTTCCATTGTTTTTTTTTTTTACGGCAAGTTGCGTGCCATTGCAAAGCTTTGGTGGGTTGATATTTCTTAAAAGTATTATTGGTACGCCTATTTTTAGTTGTAGCACGTGTGGTGGAAACCCTGAAGGATCTATGGAATTTAAAAATTCAGATGGATAATTAACCGCTTCATTTGGTTCCAAAACTGTGTCGACTGACTTGTAAAGGACTGCCTGGTCTCGAATCTTGTTCAAAACAATATTGTTGATTTCGTGGACGTCTATATTTTTGGGTGCGAGAATCGCTCTTTCACTTAGCCATTTATTATTTTTATAATTTTTTAGAATATTCGGAAATACTTTTTCAATCAATTCATTTTTGGACGTCACTAAATTACTGAAATCAGTAGGTAGTTGTATACGTCCTGAAATTGAGTCTACTGTTTGACCAGAGTCATCGTTTTGCAATCGGACACGCATATTTGTAGTTAATTTTAATATTTTTACGTGTGCCTATAAATTAGAATTTTTTAGGCAAGCATTCATTTCGTCTGCAGGAGTTAAACTACGTAAAAACTGCGAATGTACAACATTCTTGGCTTTCCCATTGTCTCTGCATATACAAAGCCGTATGTACTAATAATGACATCATATGCAAACGCTCTTTTTACAAACAAACAAACATGCATACATACAACTCGTTTTTATATAGATAGATAGATAGATAGATAGATAAAATACAAATTAACTGCGTAAAACTTGCAAATATACAACATTCTTCGCTGTCCAATTGTCGCTGCATATAAATAGATTGTCAGGTTTACCGACCCTCGAACATGCAACGTACAATTGTCAATGGGAAAAACAATCAGTATTAAGATCTATACCACATTTTTCTAATGATTGACCTTGAGCTTTGTTAATGGTGATTGCAAATGCTAATCGAATTGGGAATTGCAATCTTTTAAATTGAAAAGGCAGATCCGTTGGAATCTTGGGAATGCGAGGAATAAGAACAGCCTCACCCTCAAAAGGCCCTGTCAAGATTGTGGCCTCTATTAGGTTTTCCATTGTTTTTTTTACGGCAGGTCGAGTGCCATAGCAAAGCTTTGGTGGGTTTATATTTCTTAAAAGTATTATTGGTAGGCCTATTTTTAGTTGTAGCACGTGTGGTGGAAACCCTGAGAATAATATCTCGAGGTAAAAACTGATCACCGACCATAACGATGGCCACTTCGTCGATAGTTGGAGCATTGCATCTACGCACATGTTGGCCAGGAGGCGTTTTGTCAGCGGAAATAACAATTTTATGCGTATAAGTAGGCATCAAATCGATGGCTGTTTTGAACAGACGCACTAAATTATTATTTTCGTGGAAAAGATGTTGTAATTGGGAAACGATTGTCCTTTCAATGTTGGGAGAAATTTCGCAACGTGCATTCAATTCAGAATTTCTATCACTGATGAAGTACAATTGTAAGAATTTATGATTCTCGCCTGAGAATGGTAGAAGAGACCCTGCTCTATGATAAATTTGCCCTTTTACTTTGAAAGTAGACATAAATTGATCTGGATTTTCAATTTGGGCTCCAAACGACGTCATTTGGAAACATGAGTTGTATTTTCTGATTCATTTATATTCCTTATGTCCCGGTGTCCCGGTCGTCATTTATATCCCCCTGTTTTATATCCCGCTTATTTTTCAGTTTTTTCCTTTTTTTAGTTTTTTTTTTTACTTTTTTAGTTCTTTTAGTTTTTACGTTTTTTAGTTTTTTTTAGTTTTTTAGATGAATTTTTTTTTAGTTTTTTACCTTTTTTCTTTTTAGTTTTTATTGGTTTTTACCTTTTTTTAGCTTTTTATCTTTTTTATTTTTTTTTATTTTTATTTTTAATTTTATTAGTATTCTTTTTCTCTTCTATTTTTCATTTTTCCTTTTTTTTAGTTTTTTTTTAGTTTTTAGTTTTTTAAGTTTTTTCCTTTTTTTAGTTTCTTTAGTTTTTTTAGTTTTTCGGCTTTTTTATTTTTTTATTAGTTTTTAGTTTTTTTTTGTAGTTTTTGCCTTTTTTTTAGTTTTTTCAGTTTTTTTTTAGTTTTTAGTTTTTTACCTTTTTTAGCCTAACCAGGATTTGAATCTGGGACCTTCATTCTCCGTTCTGACACCCTCTCTCACCGAGTGACTACTCCAGCATGTTCATTTTGGTGTTTTAAATGGTATATTATTAACCAAATTAATGTGTTTTACAATATAAAAAGCATCGTCATAACAAAAATGACGGCAACTAATTTCATGACGTCAGCCGAAACATGACGTCACCTGATCCACAGATCCACAGACCCACAGACAGACAGACAACTTATTTTTATATATATAGATATATATATATATATATATATATATATATATATATATATATATATATATATATATATATATATATATATATATATATATATATATATATATATATATATATATATATATATATATATATATATATATATATATATATATATATATATATATATATATATATATATATATATATATATATATATATATTTATATATCTATGTTCACAGGTGGGACACAGGGACACAACTACAATGGCGCGTAACTAATATGGCGCGTAACGACTTACGCGCGCGGGGGGGGGGCTTTAGGGGGCACGAAGTGACCCCACCAACTAGGTGTTGGGGTGGCGCGATAGGGAATATAAATGACGACCGGGACACTCAAAGAGAAAGCGACTGGGACACAAGGAATGTTCGATTAGCAATCACCATCAACAAAGCACCGGGACACAAATGACGACCGGGACAGAGGGAATATAAATGACGACCAGGACACTCAAAGAGAAATTACAGAGTGGAACACCGGAACACAAATGACGACCGGGACAAAAATGACGACCGGGACACCGGGACACAGGGAATATAAATGACGACCGCGACACTAAAAGAGAAATTACAGACTGGGACACCGGGACACAGGGAAACAACTACAACGGGGACGCCGGGGGGCACAAGGGGATATATAAATGACGACGGGGACACAGGGAATGTTCGATTAGCAATCACCATCAACAAAGCTCAAGAGCAATCATTAGAATAATGAGGTATAGATCTGAATACAGATTGCTTTTCCCATGGACAATTATATGTTGCATGTTCAAGAGTCGGTAAACCTGACAATCTATTAATATGCACAGACAATGGGACAGCCAAGAATTTTGTATATTCGCAAGTTTTACGTAGTTGAAAATATATATATATATATATCTATCTATATTCACCGGTGGGACACAGGGACACAACTACAATGGTGCGTAACTAATATGGCGCGTGAAAACCTACGCGCGCGCAGGGGGCTTGGGGGGGGCTAAGCACCCCCACCAACTAGGTGTTGGGGTGGCGCGAAGCGTCACCCCAACAGCTAGTCTATCTATATAAAAATAAGTTGTCTGTGTGTCCGTGTGTCGAGTGACGTCATGTCAGGTCGCCATGTCGTCATTATGACGACGACGTCATTAAAGGTATTTAAGACATTCGTTCACGGAAAAATATTTAATTGTAAAATGACTGAAGAACCTACAATTTCAACAGCCTAGGAAGCTGCTCAAAGAGTCTATGCCAAAAAGCTTGCTTCTGATAGAGAAAGTAAGAAAAGAAAGCGTGCCGAGGAATCACAAGAGCAACTTGAAACCAGACTTGCTGCTAAAAGAGAAAGTGAAAAAAGAAGGCTAAAAGTATTTAAGAAAATCGTTCAAAGACAAATTTTTAATTGTAAGAAGATCGTGGACGGAAAAATGTTTAATTGTAAAATGACTGAAGAACCTACAATGGCAACAGCCGAGGAGGCTGCTCAAAGAGTCTATGCCAAAAAACTTGCGGCTGATAGAGAAAGTAAGAAAAGAAAGCGTACCGAGGAATCACAAGAACAGCAAGAAAACAGGCTTGCGGCTAAAGAACGCAAAATCGCGCAGTTAGATGAAAATCCACCTGGACAGCGAGAGTCAAAACATATCAAAACTGAAAATGATAGCGATGATGATTGGGTTTGGGATTTTGACTTGGATAAGGTCATCAATGCCTACCAGATTTTAGTTGAAAAAACAAAGGTTCGGCAATATGTATTTCATAGTGACGCTGAAAAATAAAGAAGAAAAAGAAAACTGAAAAAAGAAAAAAGGTAAAAACGAAAAAAAAACTAAAAAGAAAAAACACTCAAAGAGAAATTACAGACCGGGACACAAATGACGACCGGGACAGAGGGAATATAAATGACGACCGGGACACTCAAAGAGAAATTACAAACTGGGATACCGGGACACAAATGACGACCCGGACACAGGGAATATAAATGACGACCAGGACACAGGTATTTAAGAATATCCTTCAAAGACAAATTTTTATTTGTAAGAAGATCGTTGAAAGAGAAATTTCTAATTGTAAAATGACTGAAGAACCTACAATGGCAACACCCGAGGAAGCTGCTCAAAACGAATGTATTCAAGCCGAAGTAGCTGAGTTGGTAAAGCGTTATGTTTTAGGTTCTAGGTCCGAGAGGCTTCAGGTTTGAACCTTGGCTTTAGCATTAATACAAAAGAAGAAGAAACTAAAAAAAGGTAAAAACTACAAAAAAAACTAAAAAGAAAATACTAAAAAAACTAAAAAAGCTGAAAAACTAAAAAAAAACAAAAAAAAAGGAAAAACTAAAATCTAAAAAAGAAAAAAAACTAAAAAACACTAAAAAAAGGTAAAAACTACAAAACAATACTAAAAAAAACAAACTAAAAACTAATAAAAAAACTAAAAGGAAAACAAAACTAAAAATTAATTGTAAAATGACTGAAGAACCTACAATTTCAACAGCCTAGGAAGCTGCTCAAAGAGTCTATGCCAAAAAACTTGCTGCTTATAGAGAAAGTAAGACAAGAAAGCGTGCCGAGGAATCACAAGAGAAACGCGAAACCAGACTTGCTGCTAAAATAGAAAGTGTAAAAAGAAGGCTAAAAGTATTTAAGAAAATCGTTCAAAGACAAATTATTAATTGTAAGAAGATCGTGGATGGAAAAATGTTTAATTGTAAAATGACTGAAGAACCTACAATGGCAACAGCCGAGGAAGCTGCTCAAAGAGTCTATGCCAAAAAACTTGCTGCTGATAGAGAAAGTAAGAAAAGAAAGCGTGCCGAGGAATCACAACAACAGCAAGAAAACAGGCTTGCGGCTGATAGGGAAAGTAAGAACAGAAAGCGTACCGAGGAACTACCAGAGCAACGCGAAACCAGACTTGCTGCTAAAAAAGAAAGTGAAAAAAGAAGGCTTGCCGAGGAATCACAAGAACAGCAAGAAAACAGGCTTGGGGCTGATAGAGAAAGTAAGAAAAGCGTGCCGAGGAATGACAAAAACAGCATGAAATTAGGCTTGCGTCTCAAAGAGAAATCACCAAAAGAAAGCGTGCCGACGAATCACAAGAGCAACCTGAAATTTTCGCCTAGCATTTAGGTACAGCCCAGTCGATGATTATAGCTTGAGTAGATCTGTTCAAATCAGAACTATGTCTAAAATTTGTCCCTATTGCAAGGCCTTGAAATTTAATGGTGAAACAATGGGAATGTGTTGCGCCTCAGGAAAAGTTAAACTTCCTCTACTGGCTGCCACACCAAAGCCATTGAAGACTTTGCTTACTGGAACTACGTCAGAATCGAAGCGTTTTTTTTTTTTATCTCAGATCAGAAAATATAACTCATGTTTCCAAATGACGTCGTTTGGTGCCCAAATCGAAAATCCAGATCAATTTATGCCTACTTTCAAAGTAAAAGGGCAAATTTATCATAGAGCAGGGTCCCTACTACCATTCTCAGGCGAGAACCATAGATTTTTACAATTGTACTTCATCAGTGATAGAAATTCTGAATTGAATGCACGTTGCGAAATTTCTCCCGACGTTGAAAGAAAAATCGTTTCCCAATTGCAACATCTTTTCCACGAAAATAATAATTTAGTGCGTCTGTTAAAAACAGCCATCGATTTGATGCCTATGAATACGCATAAAATTGTTATTTCCGCTGACAAAACGCCTCCTGGCCAACATGTGCGTAGGTACAATGCTCCAACTATCGACGAAGTGGAAATCATTATGGTCGGTGATCAGTCTTTACCTCGAGATATTATTCTTCATAAGCGAAACGCTCAGTTGGTAAGAATTGCTGAAACTCATCGATGCTACGATGCCCTACAATATCCTATCATTTTTTGGGATGGAGCCGACGGCTATCACTTTAATATTAAATTGATAAATCCAGCCACTAACAAAGAAATGAATAAGAAATGCAGTGGAATGAATTATTATTCCTATAGACTAATGATTCGGCAGGATGAAGACAATTATATATTAAAATGCCGTCAATTGTTTCACGAATACGTCGTTGATATGTATGCAAAAATTGAATCAGAACGTTTGCTATATATCCGTCTGAATCAGACCAAGCTCCGCTCTGAACAATACATTCATTTGCGAGATGCAGTTGTAAATGACGGTAATACCACAAACGTTGGAAGATTAGCGATTTTACCTTCGTCATATGCTGGCAGTCCCCGTCATATGCATGAATATGCTCAAGATGCTATTGCGTATGTTCGTCTCTATGGTCGTCCAGATTTATTTATTACATTTCCATGAAATCAATCTTGGGACGAGGTACAGCAACTTTTACTTCAAGGACAATCGGCAGTTCATAGACATGACATT
>NW_027065564.1:0-21254 GCF_032884065.1 Artemia franciscana | reverse complement strand
CTGGGCATCAAAGAATTTTTCTTGAAAACTGTAAAAATGACAACCTTATAATTTATTTTCAATAATTTCGAGTGCCGTCCTAATAAATATTTTGAGGGGCGTTTTTTCGAGGATGACTATCATTCTTGAGGCATATTTATATAGATTATTTATATATGGTTATTAGAGTTATTATATAGTTATATATAGATACTCGTTACACATAGTTATTACATATTTATATTTAGTTATTAAACTTGAATGTTCATCTTGCAAATATAGCTTTGAACAAACCCTTCCAATTTTGTATCCTTGTATTACTGTGTGACATTTGAGGTTTGCCCATATTAGACATTATGACTTTTTATACCTTAAATTACTAATTCTGAAGTATAGCATGAAATAATTGAGAAAATGGGAGGGATCGAGATATTTGAAACTATAATTGAGAAAGAAACTTCAAATCAATTAAATAAAGATTGTTGGCCTGTAACTTAAGGTTTAAACTGCAGTTTTCCATTTTATGCTATTCATTTGCCAATTTTCGATATTCTAGACAATTCTTCGGGTTTTGCTAGTACACCAGAAGAAAGACTTCGTCGTTATGATGCTGCTATTGGTGCTAATAGGTCCGGATCATCATTGGTTCTATCGTCTGATAAGATTTTAACTCTTGAGTAAGTACTAGTTATTTCAATGCTTCGGGGAAAGCTGTAAGCTGGGGAGGCAGGAAACTGCTTTTATTTTACTCATAGAGCGTAATTTACCCTATAATGTTTAATATTTTTTCTCTTTTTAAACTAAACGCAAGCAGAAAGGGAGGAAAATTGAAATGAAAGAAAAAACAAAAAACAGTAACTAGATGACAGTTTAACAGAAGTTAATATTCACTTATTTTTATTTCAAATAGATTTTTAATATTCTTAAAAAAAGATATTTAAAATTTTAAAAGACAAGTACTTATGCACAAGATTCTACAAAATATCAATATTTGATCCAATTATGGGTGCTTTGACAGAAGGATTGATACATCATGGGGTGGTATTAAATTATAATGTCAATGAAATTTCTTAATTACGAGATTTCTTAAGCCAGGTCAGACCTTCAGATGGAAGGAGCGAGGGATGATATTGTGATAATCGATTTCTTTGAAAAGAAGGGATACAAACTGTAGAAAGTATTTTTCAGACTTTTAGAAAGTATTTTAGCTATCTACGAAAGTATTTTTGGCAAAAGGCTCTGTACTACCCTTACCTTATCCTCCTCCTATGCATTTAGATATGGTATTAATAATACGGTATAAATTTCCCACTCTCTGGTTGTCTAAATAAGTAAATATAATATTGTGGCAGTCAATAAGAAAGATTGTTGAAGCAGGGCAAATATTTTCGTTTTGGAGCTGACGTCTTTTAGGCATAGCCCCTTTGATAAATAGGTTAGCATATTTTGAAATTCCTGGACTACTATATCACAGCTTAAACGAACTATTGAACAATAAAACTCTGTTTTTATTCTCCCTGGATGATCTCGAGAGAAACTGCTGAACATTTAAGATACTAAAAATATTCTGCATTTCCCCTACATATTTCAAGCATTTTCCTTATAGGTAGGCCTATGTATTCTCTCAATACATTTAAGGTCAGTTATCATTTGCCAGTCCTATATTACCTCTTGACTTTTTTGTAGTCATCGTCCTGTTTAGATTAAGTATTTTTGCAGTATATGAATATGAGTATTTTTTCACAGACATGTAGGGAAAAGGTACCGGCTGTTTTTTATGACAGCTGGTGATTTTGGTAGAAATTCAACCTTGGGATTAGTATAATCTAGTTTAAGGAGAATTATGAGGCTTTTGTGGTAAAAATAGAATGAGGTAATTTTTGTAAGTTTGAAATTTGCTTGATTTTGTCTAAATTACAATATTGGAAGCGTATGTATGAACAACTTTGCAAAAACAGAGGGAAACCGTAATAAAAGAAGAAACAGAATGAATATTTTGTATATAAACCAACACAATGAGTGAGCAAACATTCTAATCAGTCGGTGGATCCAAAGCGTTCTTCTTGAAGTGCTTGATTTTTAATTTTAACATCTGATTCCTTATGCTCAGAGTTAAAGTCAAAGAGATTAAAGGACACAGAGATAAAGTCTAGGGACGAAGGGGCAAGGAAATAAGAAAGTCGTAGGACATCGGCATTAGTATAATCTAGTTTAAGGAGAATTTTGAGGCTTTTATGATAAAAATAAGGTGGGGTAATTTGTCTAATTTTGAATTCTGCTTGATTTTATCTAAATTATAATAATGAAGGGACGTGAAGAAGTCAAGGGACGAAGGGACAAGGAAATAATAAAGTCGTAGGACATTGACCACTGTCTCATCTTGGTGTAGCAATAGTTCTTATGACAGTGTACCATCGTCGATTTTTGTAAGGGTACAATATCCTTTTAGATTTCTGGGTAATTTCTGGGTAATTTCAGCTAAGTGTATACACTTATTTGTCTGTTATGTGATATTGCTGTTGCTATTAACTGCTATGTATGAATATAAAATTAGAATTTTGTTGTAAAAGCTTTTGTAACGGCAATTTTTTGTTGTTACTATACATTGTAAAAGAGAGCACAAGAAAATGTCATGTTGGTAGAAGTTCAGACAAGGCTCCTTTTCTGCCTTGGAAGATAGTTGTGTTTGAAGGTTGAAACTTAGAGGGGTGAAATCAGGTATATGTTGTGCACAGAATGGGGGTTTCAAGCTCCTAGCCTGGTTTGTTTTCTATTTCTAAGGCTTAAATAACTGCATAAAAGACTATACCTGTCTTAACCATGGAAAACAAATATATTTCCTTAGTTTTCGTCAGAAAGAGCTTTTCCTCTACTTTAGATGATACAAATACAATTCCGATTGTTTTTATGAAATTTTGAGCTTTGTTTATTTATATTTCTAAATTTAAAACACATGGTCCCAAATTCTTTAAGTTCTTGTTTACCTTGTAACAGCATAGTGGATAAAGCCATCTCTGGCAACTTTAGAGCTCAGGTTCAATCCCGGCTGTTGCAAAGAACTGGTTCATTGTCGAAAATTTTCATTAAGTTCTTGTATATCAGAAATAAGAATAAGTCATGAAGCTGAATGCACTTTCTTTGGGTCTTGTGTATGCAGCAGATCTAATTCTGATAGTTTCCCTTTTATAGCACAAAGACTGTCCGAGTCATAAGGTTGGTATCCTTTGAAAGGGAAAAGAATAGAGGTGGATAATGTAGAAAACTTTGATGAGCCAGAGTTTAGGCTTTAGAAATATCCTTGAAAGTTATATCCAGACAAATTAACTAATTTTCTAGAATGCAAGAAAGTTTTACCGTTTTCTTCACAATTATTCTGCCCAATTATTCCGAAAAATTCCTCTTAGTCTCGCCTGTATGTCTTATTGATAAAAGGCAACATGATTTTCGTTCTTCTATGTCGATAGTATCTCATCCTCGGTCTGCATTATTTATTTAATTGTCTCTTGGTGTGTATTTATTAATAGCTTATTTATCTTTTTTTTATTACTCCATCTTAAGGGCGTTTCGCCCTCTTTTTGTGTAAGATGGGTTATAAATAAATCGAATTGAATTGAAAATAGACATAGGTACGTAGACTAATGTTTCGTAATGTCTTGATGAAATTAGTTTATTTATTTCTTGGTGAAGTTTGTTTATTTCTGTCAACTGCAACGGTAGGTTTCATGTTCTATGTGCTAATATTTGGTGCGGCCTTCTGCATTCCTAATAATACTACTACTACTAACGATCACTGCTGTACCAATCCGCCTGAGGCCAACACAGCTACCCACGCTCCTCCTCCATCCCAATCTATTCAAAGCCTCCCTCTTTCCACCCTCCCAAGAAGTTCCTGTTTCCCTTGAATTTTTATTATGACTTCCTCCCACCCCATTTGGGGGGGGGGGGGTGACCTGCCTTTCGTATGGCCGTAGACGGTTGCCTGATCTTGTGCAATATGTCATCCTTAATCCGCAGAACGTGTCCTAGCCATCTCAACCTTTCTCTCATTATAGCCCTAGAAAGCGTGATTACTCCACACAGCTTACCATTTTTCGCACAGCTTACAGTTTGAGATATGATCAGTCAGTCGGGCAACCAAAACAATCCATAGGGAATACCTCCCGAAAACATATAACACATCCTTTTCTGTTTTTTGGAACGCCCGCGTCTCACAACCATATCTGACTATGGTCATCACTGTAGCTTCCAGTATTCTATTCTTGGTGCGCAGACTTATCTTTCCATTCCTCCAAACTTTGTCAACTGTGAAAAAAACACCCTGGGCCTTGTTTATTCTTCTTTTGAAATCTTCTCTGCACCCACTGTATTTACTTACAATACTATCTAGGGAAGTGAAGCTGTCCACTTCAACGATCTTTTCCTTACTTGACATCACCTCTTCAGCTTCATTTCATCTTCTTAACATTAATTTTGAAACCTATTCTAACCCCCTGAACTCGCAAAACCTCTAAAAGTTGATTCATTTTGCTCACACTTTCATCTAGGATGCTTAAATCATCAGTATGATTTAAGTCTGGAAAAATTTTTCTTCCTCATATGATTCAGCGGTCTCCCATTGCCTTTCCTTTGCTCCTTAAGAAAAAGTCTCTCAAAATGATCCATATAAATGGGGATAGAACACAATCCTGCGTAATTCCTGATTTATTGTGAAACCAACTACTAACCTCATTCCCTACCTTAACTGCAGCAGTGTTATTTTTGTACATAGCACTAATCACTTTAATGTATTTATCTGGTATACTATACAAGGATAAGAACATCACTAAAGCTCTTCTATCAGCTGAACGAAATGCCTCCTCGTAATCTATAAAGCTGAGGACCAAAATGGGTTTGATGATTCAGGTATTTCTTAATTATTAGCCGAAGAATAAAAATTTGGACGACATATCCTCTCGCCTTCCCAAAACCTACTACTGTTCTACTCATAAGTAGAACAGCTCTACTCCCAAAAAACCACTGTTCTACTCTTAAGATCTTATATACACTATCTGAAAAGTCTAAAAAGTATCACCATACTAATTAATTTGTTTCCTACAGAAACCAAGCTAATGCCCCTATAATTACCGCACTCACTCTTATAATCTTTCTTGTAGAAGGTTTTAATTAGATCTTTCCAAAATCTTTAGGTACTTCCCCCTTTTCAAAATCATATTCATAATCATCAGTAAAATATCTCTAACCATGTCCACCATATTAACAAAAAACAGAAAAGAAGAGATTTTCCTGTAAGAAGACGCTGAGTAGCAGTCTTCTACGAAACACAAAAATCTGAGAATTGTGGTGTCAATTCACACAAATTCAACTCACAAAATATATGCCTAATATTTGAAGGGGCATGAATTATTACTTTTTTATATTTTTTTATGAAAAAAAAAATTCAATAAAAATATCCCAGAAAGGGGCATTTTTTAAAATATGCGGGGGTAGGCAAAATTTAAGGGTAACACAGGCCCTCCCTCCTCGTATCTAATTGAAACTACTCTGTGAGTGAAATGACAAATGAACATAACAATCAGAAGAAATCGGGAGATGTGTATGAAATTGACAATGACATTCTGAAGAAATGACAATAACAATCTGAAGAAGTTGTAAGACGTGTATGAAATTTTGGTGAGAAACAGTTTATTGATTACCAGCCATAACCACGCTGCTTCTGACAGCTTTGTTGCAACTCCTAGGAATGGTACCAACCAAATGACTTGCTATCAAGTGATGTAATTAGCAGTGATGCTGATGAAAGTACATTCTCTGAAAGAGTATTTGAAATGAAAATCCCATTGTCTAAATCTTTCTTTTAATATTCTCATTTCGGATGATCTTGGAGATAAGAGATAAGAAAAGAGATATTTAGTTTAAAAAAATATCACAATTTACAAAATCACAGAGGGCCGAATACGGACTTTGGAGTCGACAAATCATATGATTACAGGAAAAGTGGCACAAACAACAGGGAAAAAGAAAAATCGTAATGAATAATTATTTGTGAGCCAATAATTGAACTGTAAAAAGTCAATTAAAAAGTTAAAAAGATAAAAATTGGTCAAACTAAACTTGAACAAAGACAAGTCAGAATTGTTTAAAAAAAGACATTTAAAAAAAGGGGGGGACAAAATAAGCGAGCAAACAAAAAAAGGAAAAAAATATATACATATATATATATATATATATATATATATATATATATATATATATATCATGAAGTTAGTTGTCGTCTTGTTTGTTATGACGATGACGTCATTAAAAGTATTTAAGAAAATCGTTCAAAGACAATTCTTTAATTGTAAGAAGATCGTGGACGGAAAAATGTTTAATTGTAAAATGACTAAAGAACCTACAATGGCAACAGCCTAGGAAGCTGCTCAAAGAGTCTATGCCAAAAAACTTGCGGCTCATAGAGAAAGTAAGAAAAGAAAGCGTGCCGAGGAATCCTAAAAACAGAAAGAAAACAGGCTTGCGGCTGATAGAGAAAGTAAGAACAGAAAGCGTGCAGAGGAATCACAAGAGCAACGTGAAAACAGGCTTGCGGCTTCAAGAGATAATGCCAGATTAGGAATGTGCAATATCCATCAACGAAGGCGTGTCGAGGAACTACCAGAGCAACGCGAAACCAGACTTGCTGCTAAAAGAGAAAGTCAAAAAAGAAGGAGTGTCGAGGAATCACAAGAGCAACGTGAAAACAGGCTTGTGGCTTCAAGAGATAATGCCAAAAGAAAGCATGCCGAGGAATCACAAGAGCAACGTGAAAATTATCGCATGGCATTCAGGTACAGCCCAGTCGATGATTATAGTAAATGTGTTCCAATCGGGACTATGTCTAAAATTTGTCCCTACTGCAAGGCCTTGAAATTTAATGTTGAAACAATGGGAATGTGTTGCGCCTCAGGAAAAGTTAAACTTCCTCAACTGGCTGCACCCCCAGAGCCATTGAAGACTTTGTTTACTGGAACTACGTCAGAATCTAAGCGTTTTTTTAATCAAAAATCAGAAAATATATCTAATGTTTCCAAATGACGTCGTTTGGTGCCCAAATCGAAAATCCAGATCAATTTATGCCTACTTTCAAAGTAAAAGGGCAAATGTATCATAGAGCAGGGTCCCTTCTACCATTCTCATGTGAGAATCATAAATTTTTACAACTGTACTTCATCAGTGATAGAAATTCTGAATTGAATGCACGTTGCGAAATTTCTCCCGACGTTGGAAGGACAATCGTTTTTCAATTGCAACATCTTTTCCACGAAAATAATAATTTTGTGCGTCTGTTCAAAACAGCCATCAATTTGATGCCTACTGATACGCATAAAATTGTTATTTCCGCTGACAAAACGCCTCCTGGCCAATATGTGCGTAGATACAATGCTCCAACTATCGACGAAGTGGCAATCGTTATGGTCGGTGATCAGTTTTTACCTCGAGATATTATTCTTCATAAGCGAAACGCTCATTTGGTAAGAATTGCTGAAACTCATCGATGCTACGATGCCCTACAATATCCTATCATTTTTTGGGATGGAGCCGACCACTAAATCCAGCCACTAATAAAGAAATGAATAAGAAATGCAGTGCAATGCATTATTATTCCAGTAGACTAATGATTCGGTAGGATGAAGACAATTATATTTTAAAATGCCGTCAATTGTTTCACCAATGCATCGTTGATATGTATGCTAAAATTGAATCAGAACGTTTGCTATTTATACGTCCGAATCAGACCAAGCTCCGCTCTGGACAATACGTTCATTTGCGAGATGCAGTTGTAAATGACGGTAATACCACAAACGTTGGAAGATTAACGATTTTACCTTCGTCATATGCTGGCAGTCCCCGTCATATGCATGAATATGCTCAAGATGCTATTGCGTATGTTCGTCTCTATGGTCGTCCATATTTATTTATTACATTTACATGTAATCAATCTTGGGACGAGATACAGCAGCTTTTACTTCAAGGACAATCGGCGGTTCATATACATGACATTACGGCCCGTGTCTTCCGACAAAAGTTGAAATCACTGATAAACTACATAGTAAAACTTGAAGTGTTTGGGTCAGGGCGATGCTGAACGTACTCAGTGGAATGGCAAAACGAGGATTGCCACACGTACATATACTAATCTGGCTACATTATAAAATTACTTCTAATGAAATTGATGATGTGATTTCTGCTGAAATACCTGATGAAAATTTCGATAAGAGGTTATATGATACTGCTGTAAAAAATATGATACATGGACCTTGCGGTGCACTGAACGAAAATTCACCATGCATGGCCAAAGGAAGGTGCACAAAGCAATATCCTCGACTTTTAGTACCCAACACAATTACTGGCAATGATGGTTACCCAAAATATAGAAGAAGATCTACTGAAGATGGCGGTAAAACAGCAATAATAAAGAAGCATAACGGTACCACCATCGAAGTAGATAAACCAGTGGGTTGTTCCATATTCCCCTTTATTATCAAAAACATTTAATGCACACATAAACGTTGAATACTGTAACTCCGTAAAGGCAATCAAATACATATGTAAATACGTCAACAAAGGCAGTGACATGGCAGTTTTTGGCTTGCAGCCCGAAATCAGTGATATCGACGAAATCGTACAATATCAGGCTGGAAGATACATAAGCAGTAATGAAGCTGTATGGCGAATTCTTTCATTTCCAATACATAAACGTAGTCCAGCTGTTGTTCACTTAGCGGTACATTTACAGAATGGTCAACGTGTTTATTTTTCGGAATCTAACGTGCAACAAAGAGCCCTGAATCCACCGGATACAAAGTTAACTTCTTTGTTTTCGCCATGCAAAAATGATTCTTTTGCAAAAAAACTGCTGTATACTGAAGTGTCTTCGTATTACACGTGGAATACTAAAAATAAAGTATTTGAACGTCGAAAACAAGGTAAGTCAGTCGACGGCCAACCTACCATCTTCAAAGATACCACGATAGGAAGACTCTACACCGTTCAACCCAATCAACATGAATACTTCTTTCTACGCCGGCTTTTGGTAAATGTACTCGGTCCGACGTCCTTTGAGTATTTGAGAACTGTAAACGGTACTATACATGACACTTACCGTAGTGCATGCCAAACTCTGAATTTATTGGAAAATGACCAACACTGGGATAACTGCATCAATGACGCGTGCGAAACGTCAACTCCAAGTCATATTCGTGCATTGTTTGGAATCATACTAACAACTTTCTCTCCTTCAGCTCCTACAGAGTTATGGGAAAAATATAAATCGAAAATGTCCGAAGATATACTCCATTGAAAACGGTTAGAGACGTAAGATATGACTTTTGATTTTACATCAGAAATTTATAACTACACTTTAGTTATCATAGTAGATTTGTGCGTATGTATGGCAAACAAACCTCTTCAGGATTTGGGAATGCCTTCACCTAATCGTACCGCTGCTGTTTCGACATGTATAGAATTGGATCGTGAACAAAGTTACAGTGCGAGTGATCTATTGTCGTATGTACAAAATAACATTCCCAAGTTAACGTCGGAACAAAAAGACATTTATGATACGATAATGCATTGTGTCGAGATCTTAATACTGATTGTTTTTCCCATGGACAATTGTACGTTGCATGTTCGAGGGTCGGTAAACCTGACAATCTATATATATGCAGCGACAATTGGACTGCGAAGAATGTTGTATATTCGCAAGTTTTACGCAGTTAATTTGTATTGTATCTATCTATTTATCTATCTATCTATATAAAAACAAGTTGTGTGTATGCATGTTTGTTTGTAAAAAGAGCGTTTGCATATGACGTCATTATAAGTACATAAGGCTTTGTATATGCACAGACAATGGGAAAGCCAAGAATGTTGTATATTCGCAAGTTTTACGTAGTTCAAAACACATATATAAATCAATCTATATTCATAGGTGGTACACAGGGACACAACTACTATGGCGCGTAACTAATATGGCGCGTAACGACTTACGCTTGCGGAGGGGCTTGGGAGGGGGCGCGAAGCGCCACCCCAACAGCTAGTATATATATATATATATATATATATATATATATATATATATATATATATATATATATATATATATATATATATATATATACTAGCTAGCTAGCTATATATATACTAATTAGGGGGGCGCGAAGCGCCCCCACCAACTAGGTAGTATATATATATATATATATATATATATATATATATATATATATATATATATATATATAGATATATATATATATATATATATATATATATATATATGTATATATATATATATATATATATATTCCGATGTCCCATTGTCTGTGCATATAAATAGATTGTCAGGTTTACCGACTCTGGAACATGCAACATAAAATTGTCCATGGGAAAAACAATCCGTATTCAGATCTATACCTGATTATTCTAATGATTGCCCTTGAGCTTTATTGATGGTGATTGCTAATCGAACATTCCCTGTGTCCCCGTCATCATTTATGTATCTCCCTGTGCCCTCGGCATCCCCCTTGTAGTTTTGTCGCTGTGTCCCGGTCGTCATTTATATTCCCAGTATCCCGGTCGTCATTTGTGTCCCAGTTTCCCAGTCTGTAATTTCTCTTTGAGCGTCCCAGTCGTCATTTATATTCCCTGTGTCCCGTTGTCCTGGTTGTCATTTGTGTCCCGGTGTCCCGGTCTGTAACTTATCTTTGAGTGTCCCGGTCGTCATTTATATCTCCCGGTCGTTATTTGTGTCCCAGTCTGTAATTTCTCTTTGAGTGTCCCGGTCGTCAATTATATTCCCTGTGTCTCGGTTTTTAGTTTTCTTTTTCTCCTTTATTTTTCAGTTTTTTTTCCTTTTTTATTCTTTTTTCTTTTTCAGTTTTTATTTTTTTTTTAGTTTTTTTATTAGTTTTTTTTCTTTTTATTTTTTTGTAGTTTTTACCTTTTTTTTAGTTTTTTTCCTTTTTAGTTTTTAGTTTTTTACCTTTTTTTAGTTTTTTTTTTAGGTTTTTAGCTTTTTTAGTTTTTTAGTATTTTCTTTTTAGTTTTTTTTTGTAGTTTTTCCTCGGCACGCTTTCTTTTCGTACTTTCTCTATCAGCCGCAAGTTTTTTGGCATAGGCTCTTTGAGCAGCTTCCTCGGCTGTTGCCATTGTAGGTTCTTCAGTCATTTTACAATTAAACATTTTTCCGTCCACGATCTTCTTACAATTAAAAATTTGTCCTTGAACAATTTTCTTGAATACCTTTAATGACGTCTTTTTTTTAGTTTTTTAGCTTTTTTAGTTTTTTTTTAGTATTTTCTTTTTAGTTTTTTTGTATTTTTTCCTTGGCACGCTTTCTTTTCTTACTTTCTCTATCAGCCGCAAGTTTTTTGGCTTAGACTCTTTGAGCAGGTTCCTCGGCTGTTGCCACTGTAGGTTCTTCAGTCATTTTACAATTAAACATTTTTCCGTCCACGATCTTCTTACAATTAAAAATTTGTCTTTGAACAATTTTCTTAAATACCTTTAATGATGTCATCGCCATAACAAACATGACGACAAATAACTTCATGACGACTTGATGACATGACGTCACTCGACAGACACACAGACAAACAACTTATTTATTTAAATACTAGCTGTTGGGGAGGCGCTTCGCGGCCCCCCAAGCCCCCCCGCGCGCGTAAGTCTTTACGCGCATTATTAGTTACGTGCCATTGTAGTTGTGTCCCTGTGTCCCACCTGTGAATATAGATAGATTTATATATGTGTTTCAAACTACGTAAAACTTGCGAATATACAACAGTCTTGGCTTTCCCATTGTCTATGCATATACAAAGCCTTTTGTACTAATAATGACGTCATATGCAAACGCTCTTTTTACAAACAAACAAACATGCATACACACAACTCGTTTTTATATAGATAGATAGATAGATAGATACAATACAAATTAACTGCGTAAAACTTGCGAATATACAACATTCTTCGTTGTCAAATTGTCGCTACATATAAATAGATTGTCAGGTTTACCGACCCTCGAACATGCAACGTACAATTGTCCATGGGAAAAACAATCAGTATTAAGATCTATACCACATTTTTCTAATGATTGACCTTGAGCTTTGTTAATGGTGATAGCAAATGCTAATCGAATTGGGAATTGCAATCTTTTAAATTGAAAAGGCAGATCTGTTGGAATCATGGGAATGCGAGGAATAAGAACAGCCTCACCCTCAAAAGGCCCTGTCAAGATTGTGGCCTCTATTAGGTTTTCCATTGTTTTTTTTTACGGCAAGTCGCGTGCCATTGCAAAGCTTTGGTGGGTTGATATTTCTTAAAAGTATTATTGGTACGCCTATTTTTAGTTGTAGCACGTGTGGTGGAAACCCTGAAAGATCTATGGAATTTAGAAATTCAGATGGATAATTAACCGCTTCATTTGGTTCCAAAACTGTGTCGACTGACTTGTAAAGGACTGCCTGGTCTCGAATCTTGGTCAAAACAATATTGTTAATTTCGTGGACGTCTATATTTTTGGGTGCGAGAATCGCTCTTTCACTTAGCCATTTATTATTTTTATAATTTTTTAGAATATTCGGAAATACTTTTTCAATCAATTCATTTTTGGACGTCACTAAATTACAGAAATCAGCAGGTAGTTGTATACGTCCTGAAATTGAGTCTACTGGGAGCTTTCCGTTTCCCATTGCCAGCAATTGATCTGAAAATGTTTGACCAGAGTCATCGTTTGCAATCGGACACGCATATTTGTAGTTAATTTTAATATTTTTACGTTTGCCCATAAATTAGAATTTTTCAGGCAAGCATTCATTTCGTCTGCAGGAGTTGATCTAGGTATTATAGGTAATGTTTGCCTGAAATCTCCCGCAAGCAATATTAATGTGCTGCCAAAGGGTTTCGACTTGCCTCTCAAATCTTTCAAGCATTGATCCAGAGCCTCGAGCGATTTTTTGTGTGCCATTGTGCACACATCCCAAATAATAAGTTTGCATTGCTGCAATACTTTACCCATCCCAGATGATTTGGAAATATTGCACGTGGGAGTTTCTGTAGAATGCAAATTCAGAGGCAATTTCAAAGCGGAATGAGCAGTTCTTCCACCAGGCAGCAATGTTGCGGCTATTCCGGACGACGCAATTGCCAACGCTATATCATTTTTTGATCGAATTGATGCCAGAATCAATTTTATCACAAACGTTTTACCAGTACCTCCTGGCGCATCCAAAAAGAAAATTTCTCCAACATTGTTATCGACACAATGCATTATCGTATCATAAATGTCTTTTTGCTCCGATGTTAACTTGGAAATGTTATTTTGTACATACGACAATAGATCACTCGTACTGTAACTTTGTTCACGATCCAATTCTACACTTGTCGAAACAGCAGCGATACGGTTAGGTGAAGGCATTCCCAAATCCTGAAGAGGTTTGTTTGCCATACGTTCGCACAAACCTTCTATAATAACTAAAGTGTAGTTATAAATTTCTGATGTAAAATCAAAAGTCATATCTGACGTCTCTAACTGTTTTCGATGGAGTATATCTTCGGACATTTTTGACTTATATTTTTCCCATAACTCTGTAGGAGCTGATGGAGAGCAAGTTGTTAAAATGATGCCAAACAATGCACGAATTTGACTTGGGGTTGACGTTTCGCACGCGTCATTGATGCAGTTATCCCAGTGTTGGTCATTCTCCAATAAATTCAGATCTTGGCATGCACTACGGTAAGTGTCATGTATAGTACCGTTTACAGTTCTCAAATACTCAAAGGATGTCGGACCGGGTACATTCACCAAAAGCAGGCGTAGAAAGAAGCATTCATGTTGATTGGGGTGAACGGTGTAGAGTCTTCCTATCGTGGTATCTTTGAAGATGGTAGGTTGGCCGTCGACTGACTTACCCTGTTTTCGACGTTCAAATACTTTATTTTAAGTATTCCACGTGTAATACGAAGGCACTTCAGTATACAGCAGTTTTTTTGCAAAAGAATCATTTTTGCAAAGCGAAAAAAAAGCTGTTAATGTTGTATCCGGTGTATTCAGGGCTCTTTGTTGCACGTTGGTTTCCGTGAAATAAACACATTGACCATTCTGTAAATGTACCGCTAAGTGAACAAGAGCTGGACTACGTTCATGTATCGGAAATGAAAGAATTCGCCAAACAGCTTCATTACTGCTTATGTATCTTCCAGCCTGATATTGTACGATTTCGTCGAAATCTTTGATTTCGGGCTGCAAGCCAAAAACTGCCATGTCACTGCCTTTGTTGACGTATTTACATATGTATTTGATTGCCTTTACGGAGTTACAGTATTCAACGTTTATGTGTGCATTAAATGTTTTTGATAATAATGGGGAATATGGAACAACCCACTGGTTATCTACTTCGATGGTGGTACCGTTACGCTTCTTTATTATTGCTGTTTTACCGCCATCTTCAGTAGATCTTCTTCCATATTGTGGGTAACCATCATTGCCAGTAATTGTCTTTGATACTAAAAGTCGAGGATATTGCTTTGTGCACCTTCCTTTGGCCATGCATGGTGAATTTTCGGTCAGTGCACCGCAAGGTCCATGTATCATATTTTTTACAATAATATCATGTAACCCCTTATCGACATTTTTATCAGGTATTTCAGCGGAAATCACATCATTAATTTCGTTCGAAGTAATTTTTTTATGTAGCCAGATTAGTATATGTGCGTGTGGCAAACCTCGTTTTTGCCATTCCACTGAGTACATCCAGCATCAAACTGACCCAAAAACTTCAAGTTTTACTATGTAGTTTATCACTGATTTCAACTTTTGCCGGAAGACACGGGCCGTAATGTCATGCCTATGAACCGCCGATTGGCCTTGAAGTAAAAGCTGCAGTATCTCGTCCCAAGATTGATTACATGTAAATGTAATAAATAAATCTGGACGACCATAGAGACGAACATACGCAATAGCATCTTGAGCATATTCATGCATATAACGGGGACTGCCAGCATATGACGAAGGTAAAATTGTTAATCTTCCAACGTTTGTGGTATTACCGTCATTTATAACTGCATCTCGCAAATGAATGTATTGTTCAGAGCGGAGCTTGGTCTGATTCAGGCGGATATATAGCAAACGTTCTGATTCAATTTTAGCATACATATCAACGACAAATTGGTGAAACAATTCACGGCATTTTAAAATATAATTTTCTTCATCCTGCCGAATCATTAGTCTATAGGAATAATGATGCATTGCACTGCATTTCTTATTCATTTCTTTGTTAGTGGCTGGATTCATCAATTTAATATTAAAGTGATAGCCGTCGGCTCCATCCCAAAAAATGATAGGATATTGTAGGGCATCGTAGCATCGATGAGTTTCAGCAATTCTTAACAACTGAGCGTTTCGCTTATGAAGAATAATATCTCGAGGTAAAAACTGATCACCGACCATAACGATTGCCACTTCGTCGATAGTTGGAGCATTGTATCTACGCACATGTTGGCCAGGAGGCGTTTTGTCAGCGGAAATAACAATTTTATGCGTATCAGTTGGCATCAAATCGATGGCTGTTTTGAACAGACGCACTAAATTATTATTTTCGTGGAAAAGATGTTGCAATTGGGAAAAGATTGTCCTTTCAACGTTGGGAGAAATTTCGCAACGTGCATTCAATTTAGAATTTCTATCACTGATGAAGTACAATTGTAAAAATTTATGATTCTCGTCTGAGAATGGTAGAAGGGACCCTGCTCTATGATAAATTTGCCCTTTGACTTTGAAAGAAGACATAAATTGATATGGATTTTCGATTTTGGCTCCAAACGACGTCATTTGGAAACATGAGTTGTATTTTCTGATTTTTGACAAAAAACGCTTAGATTCTGACGTAGTTCCAGTAAGGAAAGTCTTCAATGGCTCTGGTGGTGCAGCCAATAGAGGAAGTTTAACTTTTCCTGAGGCGCAACACATTCCCATTGTTTCACCATTGAATTTCAAGGCCTTGCAATAGGGACAAATTTTAGACATTGTCCCGATTTGAACACATCTACTCAAGCTATAATCATCGACTGGGCTGTACCTGAAGGCCAGGCGATAACTTTCAGGTTGCTCTGATTCCTCGGCACGCTTTCTTTTCTTACTTTCTCTATCAGCAGCAAGCCTGATTTCTTGTTGTTCTTGTGATTCCTCGGCACGCTTTCTTTTCTTACTTTCTCTATCAGCAGCAAGCCTGATTTCTTGCTGTTCTTGTGATTCCTCGGCACGCCTTCTTTTTTCACTTTCTCTTTTAGCAGCAAGTATGCTTTCGCGTTGCTCTGGTAGTTCCTCGGCACGCCTTCTTTTCTGACTTTCTCTATCAGCAGCAAGTTTTTTGGCATAGACTCTTTGAGAATCTTCATCGGCTTTTGCCATTGTAAGTTCATCAGTCATTGTAAACTTAAGCATTAATAGATTTCTACGTGAACATATATGTCTTAAATATCTTTAATGACGTCACCGTCATAGCAAAATATATATATAAAAATAAGTTGTTTGTCTGTCTGTCGACTGACGTCATGTTTGTGTGTCGACTGACGTCATGTTTGTCGACTGACGTCATTATAAGGATTGAGCTGTATGTCGTCATGAAGATGTCTGTCGTCTGACGTCATGTTTGTCGACTAACGAAACTACAGACCGGGACACCGGGACACAAATGACGTGTTATGTCTGTTATAACGTAATAGAGGCAACAATCTTGACAGGGCCTTTTGAGGGTGAGGCTTTTCTTATTCCACGCATTCTCATGTTTCCAATGGATCTGTCTTTTCAACCTAAAAGATTGCAATTCCCAATTGGATTAGCATATTTAGTTTTCAGTCCAGAACCACTAAAGATATTATGTAAATATCAAAAATATTTATGTTGTCTGAGCAATAATTTTTAGTTTTTATTTCAAAATAGAAAATTACCTGACAATTTTAGAATTATATCTATCTATATATATAAAAATAAGTTGTCTGTCTATGGATCAGGTGACGTCATGTTTCTGTGTCGACTGGCGTCATGAAGTTAGTTGTCGTCATTTTTGCTATGACGTTGACGTCATTAAAGATATTTAAGACATATATGTTCACGTAGAAATCTATTAATGTTTAAGTTTAAAATGACTGATGAACTTACAATGGCAAAAGCCGATGAAGATGCTCAAAGAGTCTATGCCAAAAAACTTGCTGCTGATAGAGAAAGTCAGAAAAGAAAGCGTGCCGAGGAATCAAAAGAACAGCAAGGAAACAGGCTTGAGGCTAAAGAACGCAAAACCGCGCAGTTAGATGAAGATCCACCTGGACAGCGAGAGTCAAAACATATCAAAACTGAAAATGATAGCGATGATGACTGGGTTTGGGATCTTGACTTGGATAAGGTCATCAATGCCTACCAGATTTTAGTTAAAAAAACAAAGGTTCGGCGATATGTATTTCATAGTGAAGCTGAAAAATAAAGAAGAAAAAGAAAACTGAAAAAAGAAAAAATGTAAAAAACTAAAAAATACTAAAAAGAAAAAACACTCAAATAGAAATTACAGACCGGGACACAAATGACGACCGGGACAGAGGGAATATAAATAACGACCGGGACACTCAAAGAGAAATTACAGACGGGGATACCGGGACACAAATGACGACCGGGACACAGGCAATATAAATGACGACCAGGACACAGGTATTTAAGAATATCGTTCAAAGACAAATTTTTAATTGTAAGAAGACCGTTGAAAGAGAAATTTCTAATTGTAAAATGACTGAAGAACCTACAATGGCAACACCCGAGGAAGCTGCTCAAAACGATTGTATTCAAGCCGAAGTAGCTGAGTTGGTAAAGCGTTATGTTTCAGGTTCTAGGTCCGAGAGGCTCCAGGTTTGAACCTTGGCTTTAGCATTAATACAAAAGAAGAAAAAAACTAAAAAAGGTAAAAACTACAAAAAAACTAAAAAGAAAATATATATATATATTTATATATATCATCTTTTCCACAAAAATAATAATTTAGTGCTTCTGTTTAAAAACAGCAATCGAATTGATGCCTCCTGATACGCAACTATCAACAAAGTGGCAATCGTTGTGGTCGGTGATCAGTTCTTACCTCGAGATAATATTCTTTATAGGCGAAACAATCAGTTGACAAGAATTGCTTAAACTCATCGATGCTACGATGCCCTACAATATCCTGACGAATATAAATGACGCCCGGGACACTCAAATAGAAATCACAGACTGGGACACCGGGACACAAATGACGACCGGGACACAGGGAATATAAATGACGACCCGGACACAGGGACACAACTACAACGGGGACGCCGGGGGGCACAGGGGGATATATAAATGACGACGGCAACAAAGGAAATGGTCGATTAGCAATCACCATCAACAAAGCTCAAGGGCAATCAATAGAATCATGAGGTATAGATCTGAATACGGATTGTTTTCCCATGGACCATTATGCGTTGCATGTTCAAGAGTCGGTAAACCTGACAATCTATTTATATGCACAGACGATGGGACAGCAAAGTATGTTGTATATTCGCAAGTTTTACGTAGTTAAAAACATATATATATATATATATATATATATATATATCTATCTACATTCACAGGTGGGACATAGGGACACAACTACAATGGTGCGTAACTAATATGGCGCGTAACGACTTACGCGCGCGGGGGTGCTTGGGTGTAGCGCGAAGTGCCACCCCAACAGCTAATATATATATATATAGATATATATATATATATATATATATACTAGCTGTTGGGGTGGCGCTTCGCGCCACCCCAACACCTAGTTGGTGGGGGCGCTTCGCGCCCCCCCCAAGCCCCCCCGCGCGCGTAAGTCGTTACGCGCCATATTAGTTACGCGCCATTGTAGTTGTGTCCCTATGTCCCACCTGTGAATATAGATAGATATATATATATATATACTAGCTGTTGGGGTGGCGCTTCGCGCCACCCCAACACCTAGTTGGTGGGGGCGCTTCGCGCCCCCCCCAAGCCCCCCCGCGCGCGTAAGTCGTTACGCGCCATAATAGTTACGCGCCATTGTAGTTGTGTCCCTATGTCCCACCTGTGAATATAGATATATATATATATATATATGGTTTTAACTACGTAAAACTTGCGAATATACAACATTCTTTGCTGTCCCATTGTCTTTGCATATAAATAGATTGTCAGGTTATCCCCCTGTTTCCCCCGGTGTCCCCGTTGTAGTTGTGTCCCTGTGTCCCGGTCGTTATTTATATTCCCTGTGTCCCGGTCGTCATTTGTATCCCGGTGTACCGGTCTGTATATACATTCGTTTTTTAGTTTTGTTTTTCTCCTTTATTTTTTTCCTTTTTTTTTCTTTTTTAGTTTATTTAGATTTTTAGATTTTTTAGTTTTTTTATTAGTTTTTAGTTTTTTTTTTCTTTTTAGTTTTTTTGTAGTTTTTACCTTCTTTTTAGTTTTGTTAATTTTTTTTTTTACTTGTGTCCTGGTCGTCATTTATACTCCCTGTGTCCCGGTGCTTTGTTGATTGCTAATCGAACATTCCTTTTGTCCTGGTCGCTTTCTCTTTGAGTGTCGTCATTTATTTTTTTCTTTTTTAGTTCTTTTAGTTTTTACCTTTTTTAGTTTTTTTTTAGTTTTTAGTTTTTTTAGTTTTTTACCTTTTTTTAGTTTTTTTAGTTTTTTAGCTTTTTTATTTTTTTTATTAGTTTTTAGTTTTTTTGTAGTTTTTGCCTTTTTTTTTAGTTTTTGTCCTGGTCGCTTTCTCTTTGAGTGTCGTCATTTATTAGTTTTTTCCTTTTTTTTTTTAGTTTTTTATTGGTTTTTACCTTTATTTTAGCTTATTTTTCAGTTTTTTCCTTTTTTTTAGTTTTTTTTTATTTTTTATTTTTTTTTAGTTTTTTACCTTTTTTTAGTTTTTTTAGTTTTTTTAGTTTTTTAGCTTTTTTACTTTTTTTATTAGTTTTTAGTTTTTTTTTGTAGTTTTTGCCTTTTTTTAGTTTTTTCAGTTTTTTTTTTAGTTTTTTATTGGTTTTTACCTTTATAGTTTTTTTAGTTTTTTAGCTTTTTTATTTTTTTTATTAGTTTTTAGTTTTTTTTGTAGTTTTTGCCTTTTTTTAGTTTTTTCAGTTTTGACGTCACCTAATCCAGTTTTTTCAGGTGACGTCACCTGACACATCCATCCACACATCCATCCATCCATCCATCCACAGACAACTTATTTTTATATATATAGATATATATATATATATATATATATATATATATATATATATATATATATATATATATATATATATATATATATATATATATATATGTTTTTAACTACGTAAAACTTGCGAATATACAACATTCTTTGCTGTCCCATTGTCTGTGCATATAAATAGATTGTCAGGTTTACCGACTCTTGAACATGCAACATATAATGGTCCATGGGAAAACAATCCGTATTCAGATCTATACCTCATGATTCTAATGATTGCCCTTGAGCTTTGTTGATGGTGATTGCTAATCGACCATTCCCTGAGTCGCCATCGTCATTTATATATCCCCCTGTGCACCCCGGCATCCCCTTTGTAGTTATGTCCCTGTGTCCCGGTCGTCATTTATATTCCCTGTGTCCCGGTCGTCATTTGTGTCCCGGTGTTCCAGTCTGTGATTTCTCTTTGAGTGTCCCGGGCGTCATTTATATTCCTTGTGTCCCGGTGTCCCGGTCGTCATTTATATCCCCCTGTGCCCCTCGGCGTCCCCATTGTAATTGTGTCCCTGTGTCCCGGTCGTCATTTATATTCCCTGTGTCCCGGTCGTCATTTGTATCCCGGTGTCCCGGTCTGTATATACATTCGTTTTTTAGTTTTGTTTTTCTCCTTTATTTTTTTCCTTTTTTCTTTTTTTCTTTTTTAGTTTATTTAGATTTTTAGATTTTTTAGTTTTTTTATTAGTTTTTAGTTTTTTTGTAGTTTTTACCATTTTTTTAGTTTTTTTAGTTTTTTTTTTTTTACTTATGTCCTGGTCGTCATTTATACTCCCTGTGTCCCGGTCGTCACTTGTGTCTCGGTGCTTTGTTGATTGCTAATTTATATTATATTTATATTTATATTTCTTATATTTATTAATATTTTTTTAGTTTTCCTTTTCTCTTATTTTTCAGTTTTTTCCTTTTTTTTAGTTTTTTCTTTTTTAGTTTTTAGTTTTTTTTTGTTTTTTACCTTTTTTT